>NC_069501.1:173478883-173778883 GCF_027579735.1 Bombina bombina
ATAAAAAAGCCAGATTGAAGTTTGCCAAAATTTACCTGAGAAAGCCAAAATCCTTTTGGGAGAATGTGCTTCTGTTTTTAGATAAAGAAATGAGGCTTTTAAAGAAAATAATACAGTTCCTACAGTCAAACATGGTGGAGAGTCACTGATGTTTTGGGGTTGCTTTGCTGCTTCAGGCACTTGATGTCTTGACTGTGTGCATGGCATTATGAAATCTGAAGACTACCAATGAATTATGTGGTGCAAAGTAGGGCCCATTGTCAGAAACTTGGGTCTGTATCAGAGGTCATGGGTCTTACAGCAGGATAATGACCCAAAACACATGTCAAAAAGCATGGTTTAAGACAAAGCACTGGAGAGTACTGAACTGGCAAGCAATGAGTGCAGATCTTAATCCCACAAAGCACCTGTGGAGAGATCTCAAAACAGCAGTTGGGAAAAGGAACCCTTCCATTCTGGTCCAGAATTCCAGTAGAAAGGTGTAAGAAACTCATTGATGGTTACAGGAAACAATTGATTTCAGTTATTTTTTCCAAGGGATGTGCAGCTGCTACCAAATATTAAATTAAGGGTGCCAATAATTGTGTCCATTACATTTTTGGTGTTTTGCATGGAATGTGTCAGGTTTGGCTTTTTTTTCTCCACTTTTTTGTGTCATACCAATGCAAACAAAAGAAATAAACATGAGAATGCCTAAACAGTTGTAATTGCAACAATTTTCTGGGCGAAGTGGTGCATTATCTGACAGAAATGCAGGAGTGCTAATATTTTTTACCATGCCTGTGGTCACTCACTAGACAAGCCTGTTTCGTTCTAGTGCTTGTCTAGTGAGTGATTTCTGGTTTGCTGTAAAAATCCTGTTAAAAGGATTTCTGTGTCAAAACAGTATTTTGAAGCAAAAAAACTGAGAATTTGCATATTTAATTTGCATATCTTACCCACAATTCTCTTGTGCAATGGTAACATTGTATGTTAAGAATTTCTGAGGAAAAGCAAGCGGGGATACTTGCCTAGTTGTGCTAATTTCCTATGCAAATATTTACATTGATTTAATTTTGAGACATGGAGGATTTTAATTTCAGTTTTTTATCTCCCCCCATAATTTTAATGAATGTTGGTATGTATGTATATATATATATATATATATATATATATATATATATATATATATATATATATATATATATATATATATATATATATATATATATATATACACACAGTATATATCAATATGAGGTTACACTCCTAGATATACTTTATTGAGCTTCCATCAATATGGCTCAGCTCAGTTTTTCATTTTCAATTTCTTTATTGTCACTATGGATTATGTAACAATAAAGAAATTGAAAATGAAAAACTGAGCTGAGACATATGTAAGGATATATATATATATATATATATATCCACATATATAGAAAGAGAGAGGTATTTCTATAAGGGCTGCCATCAGGGGGTGACAGGGGTGACTCCTGTCAGGGGCCCAATAGGCCAGGGGGGCCCCATGAGGCAAGAACTTAAAAAAAATTGTAAACATTTTTTGGCAGCCACCAGTGGGTACTACAGCAGAGTGCTAATTGAGCATGGGAAATGTTATTACAAGGAGTAAAGTATTAGCATTTGAGACAATTTCTGAGCACTAAACCACTATGCACAGTGTGAGACAGACTTGGCACTTTGTTTGTACAGTGTATGCCTGAGTCAGACGGCAGATCACTCTCATTTGCAGAGGGGGTAGGACTTATGTAGCAAATGTTTTTTATTTCTTTGTGCAATTTCGGATTGTAACTTCAGCGTGGTAGTAGTTGTATGGTGGGGCCAGGGGTCTAGAAAAATACATTTTTTTATCAGCAGTGTATTTATGATTATTTGACAATGCTGTAGAAATTCTATATTTAAAACCATGCAGAAATGTTTCCTCCTTAATACACAAATAGTAGGTGCCCTTTTGGCAGAGATATATATATATATATATATATATATATATACATTCCAGTTTACTGCCACTTTATGCAAGGACTTTCCAGATGCAAGGAGGCATTTTATCTAAGATTTTTACATCTGCATAAAATGTTATACTCTCAGACTAAGATTGCTCAGTGTTTGAAATGAGACAGGTTAACTTAAAACTGTTCAGTTTACACTACAGCTGACTTAATTTTGAAATACATACCAACAAGCCTAAATCCTGCATTTAACCAGATCTAATCAAGACCATATAGAGTACAGCATTTTCAAAATCCATAAGTACAGCTGACAGATGGGAACATTTGTACACTATATTTGAAGTGGTGCTCTTGGTTGGGGAAAATGGGGAAAAAACAAACATCTGTCAACCTTTTAAAAAGTACTTTTCTTCATCTAGCCATCTACCCAGATCATTAATATACAATTTTGAATTCACAGAATTATTTTTGTTTGCACATTTACAAATATGATTCTTTAAAAGTGATCTCTTAATTTCTGCATTTTTTTTTATCATGCATGTCACACAACGTTGATTTAGGGGATGCAAGGTGCATAAATGTTTCCTCCTGTGAGTGTTTCTGTGGGTGTCTGTCTTTTTGTCTTTGTGCTTTGGTTTGTGTCCCTATGAGTGTGTATGTACTTTTTTTCTGTGGGTCTCTCTGTGAGGGTGGGTGTGTATGTCTTTCTGCATTTTCTTTGGATGTCTGTGAGTGTGTGTGCATATGTCTGAGCTTTTCTATGCATGTCTCTGTGAGGGTATGTGTATGTTTGTCTTTGTGTATTTTCTCTGGATGCCTCTGTGAGGGTGGGTGTGTATGTCTGTGTTTTCTGTGGATGTCTCTGTGAGGGTGTGTGTGTATGTGTGTATGTCTGTGTTTTCTGTGGATGTCTCTGTGAGGGTGTGTGTTTTCTGTGGGTGTCTCTGTGAGGGTGTGTGTATGTCTTTGTGTATCTTCTGTGGATGTCTCAGTGAGGGTGTGTATGTATGTCTTACTGTGTTTTATGTGGTTGTCTCTCTGTGTGTGTATGTCTTTGTGTGTTTTCTGTGAGTGTCTCTCTGTGTGTGTGTGTGTTTCTTTGTGTATTTTCTGAGGCTGTCTCTGTCAGTGTTTCCTTGGGTGTATGTGCAAGTTTGAGTTTGTGTGTGTGTGTTCATTGTCTGTTCCATTTTAGGACATTTTGACCTTACTACTGATTATTCACATCTTTCTACAGACTTTGAGACTAATAAAACCTTTCCAGGAAGTCACCAATCCATCATTTAACCTTTAAATTATTGTTTAGGCAATTCAGGGCCCTTCCTTTCAGCCACTGCATGCTGTTGTCATCATTTAGTTGGCATCTATCATATTTTGTTTTCTAAATCTCCTTTTTTTTTTTTTACAAAACTTTAGTCTACCTCATTACTTGTCAGGTCAATGTAAACAAGTGCTGAGTGTCTGTGTCTGAGTGTGTTTCTTTGCGTGTCTGCTAGAGTGTCTATATGTGAATCCTTATGTGTGAGTGTGTGTTTCAGTGTATGAGTGTGTCTGTGTGTTTGTATGTTACTACCTTTACAACATTTCCAAGTTTAAATAGACACTTAAGAATAAAGTGCATATACGTTTTAGTAACTTGGTCAAAAATTGCACATGTCAAAGGGGGGGGGGGGGGGGGGGGGCTGATCAATGGTTAAGTCAGGGGCCCCAAAATTCCTAGTGGCTGCCATGATTGCTATTATAAAGCATAAATCACATTTTATTGAGTAACAGATTTAGCTGCAAAAACAAGTACTAAATATGATATTTCTATACCTTTGATTACAAAGATCAATGTTTACAACTTGCTTGTTACAGCAAGCTCCATACTGCTTCAAATCAAGATTATCTAAACACAAAATGTAACATTGCACAAGCAATTGCTTGTGCAGCAGCACTCCCATTCTAATTGCGCAAGAGCAGGGCTTGTTAATCATCCGGATTGGATTGTATGATTTAGCTCTGTTATTTAACTAGCTTTTTAGGCCCACTCAAGTGAGCCTGAAATGCTAAGGCCACAAAGCTGCATCCACAGGGAGCCCTATGTATTTATGTTACTTGCAATAAGACGTAAAATTCCTGCACCATTTGTAACTGGCAGTATGGAAATAAAAAGGGTATTTGTGCCCAAAACAGGATTTAAGTTCAATCTCTTTGATGAGGTTAAAACAAAGCTTCTTAACCTCTCCCCCTCAGAGGTGGCTCATGTGTCTGAGATGAAAGACAAATCCTTTATTTGGTTGTGCAAGAGGAGGGGATGGGATTGCGCAAGCAATTGCTTGTGTAGTGTTAAATGCAGGCAGCAAATGCTTCTTTTCTACCCCCGAAAATGACAGGGAACCTTGTCAGGGAACCGTTTCCTCTGCTGATAGACCAAGTTTATATGCCAGGTTTTAAACATTTTCTAGTGCTGAAAAAAGCAAACCCTATCTAGAACATTACATACAAACCTGTTGGATTTTTAAAGCCAATGGGAGCCAAAAAATGATCATTCGCATTCAGTTTACATTAAACCCATTACTGACTTTCAGCTTGTCGTATGCTAAAATTTTCAGTTTTCTGTAGTAGATGTAAAGGGTCAAACTTCCATTTACAACTAAATTACCAAATGTGAAATATTTAAAATGCACACATTTGCAACACAATCATATTTCAAAATCATGTTAACCCCTTAATGACCAGCAATGTACCCTATGGGGGTTGTACCCTATGGGGGTTTCTTTCTCAATAGCGCCATCTCAATGCCAGCAGCGAGACTGTGCTGTTTGAGCAAGCCTGCAAGAGGGAGGGAGGGTCTAATAGTGTGGTCTTAGTGCTAGCGGCAATTCCTGTGCTATTATATCCAGACAATTCTTTAACAACCAGGGACGTACAGGGTACATCGCGGTCTTTGAGGAGTTAACATTCTATATAAAAAGTGTACCTTTCTATAATTTAAAGGACCATTTTAATTTCATTGTAACACATTGTTTTCGTTGTTTTATTTCTGAATTTAATATATTTGTATATTCAAATTATAGAAAGGAACAATCAAATCTAAAAGATTGGTTTAGTAAACTGCAAATGTTATCTGCATACACTTCTTTACATTTTTTTTTCCAATTAGTTTTTACTATGGAGATCCTTAAATCTGAGTTTGTCATGGACAAGTCAAAAGATTTTCCTATTTTTTTATTGGTTTATTACTATAATTATTATTTTACTTAAAAAAATAAAAAACGAAATATATTCTTTTAACTGTATGAAAGAAAGTTTAAGTGTTAAAATGTGTAGCAGCATTTAAAGTGAAACCCATTTATTGCATTTTAGAACCATTTCTGATTAATTGAATGTGTTTGGCCTAATGCCTTCCCTTTTAGGTTCAAAGCATATGACTTTATAGTAAAAAAAAAGATTCAGTTTATTTTATGAACATCATTTGCAGGCTAATTTTAGCTAATGAAAGAAAAAACATGTGTTGTACCAGACAGAAATCTTCAGCAGTCCATTGGGCTTAGCACGATTTAAATTGTAAACAGCATGAGAAAAAGACTTAATACTATAAAATGGCTGTGAGTTAAACTGTCTGTAAAAAGAAAAAAGCTACTGAAAGCACCAATGGAAAAGCCAATAGAGTTTAACATTATGCAACATAGATTGTAAAGCAATTCCCTTTGTTTGTTGTGTATAAACAGAAAATGCTCAATGAAACTCAAATGTTAGAAATGTTTTCTGCTTGGACTTTTGAAAACAAAATAAAAAAGCTTTAATGAAAGAGCAAATCTGGACTCTTAATACTTAGATATATTGTTTATGGATATATTTATTTATATTGTTTGTGTAATAATGTTTCATACACTTACTTAAAAAACATATTCATACATATTTTGGATGGATATAGATACAGATGGATAATCAGTTATTCAAATAAAATAGTAGATTCAGTATCTGCAATAATAGCTTATGTGTTCTTATTCATATGGACGAATGAACAGCAATGATTATTTCTATTTCAAGAAGCTATGTTATAGCAATCTAACACATTTAAATATTCTATTTGTAGAAAATAACTAAAATATAATTACACACGTTATAGTCTTGTAGAATACTTGCTAAGTCATTTTAACAGTCTGTTGATCAGCATTAGTAGTATATTTCTAGAAACCTTCATTCTCATATTGCTTATATAATTGAAATATTGAAGGATTAAATTAATGCATTTCATACAAATTTAAATAAAATAATTGAAGTTAAGGTCTATTTGGTGTTTGTTTGTTTTCTAACAACATTTTATAATTTTTTGTTGTGTTTGTGTTTATGTTTGAGTATATTTTTACTATTTAAAATAGCCACATGAAGAATATGCTAAATAAATAAATACATAAATAAAATGTGAAATTCCAAATATCAGTTTAAAAGGTCAGTAAACTCCTTGTAATTATAAGACATTTCTGTTTGTGTTACTTTTGAGCAATATATCAGTCAAATTGTAATGTTTTTAAAACAAATTAACATATTTCTACTGCAATTATTTTCAATAGTTAAAACCCTCCCACAATTTGCCATAAAATTCCTTGTTTTGCAGTTATCTGATAAATCAAATTAGGGACATATATATGAAGCAGTGTTAGCCTTGTTTCATTACACATAACTAAACATTTTATAAAACAATCTCAAGTTGTTTATTGTACCTCCAATAGGAAACTAATATGTATGTGTAACTAACAGTGTGCAATGTGTGAAGAGAAACTTGGGAAGAATGATCACAAGAAAGTTTATAGGAACAGAGAAAGCTAATACATTAAATGGAGAACATTATTTTACTAACAATCAATTTACTGCTATCAGTATACAAATTAATTAAACTGACATACAGTCACCAGCTTCACTGACTTACCATGTTCTACTGGACCAAAAGATAAATTAATCAACGTTCTATTCTGACCAAGAAAATATTTAAAATAAAAAAGCAGTCTATGCAAACAAGTGAAGAAACAGCAGTATTAATTGAGGTGTTTACATAAATTCTAATCAATAAACAGTTAATTAAAATGCCACAATATGTTGGTGTTTTAAACAAATCATTTATGATGCACTAGAAAAAAATCTATTCGTTTTCACTCAGGCACTAACCAGAAACTGCGCTAGATCAACTGCCCTAAACCCGAACGTGCATACTTTAAAAAGAACATTTTATTCTATGTTCTTCACATGGAAGAAAATGTTCTTTTTATTTTTAAATATATATATGATTTTTTTTTTGCAAAATCTCTCTCTCTCTCTTTCTCTCTCACTTTCAAACTAACAATGCCCATGCTTAGTTGGATTCTAATTAATGGTGTTATATGAATAATTAAACTATGTAATGGTGCAGATAGGGTTGCCACCTTTTCCTAAAAAAAATACCGGCCATGTGTGGGCGGGGACACAAAAGGGTGTGGCCACAAAAATGCGGAGCCAACAAAGAGGCAGGTTCTCTCACAATGTAACATGCCCCTACGAGTTTGATCTTCAGGCTCTTTGGTACAGATACCAGTGCACTGCTCATGTCTATTAAATGTACACCGTTACCAGCTGCTGCTGACAGCTTTCTACCCTTAGTTTACAAATTAAGTCCAGTAATGAATTATTTAATACTAGTACTAAAGCCCGTGTACACGGACCATTTTTTGCAGTACAGCGGTCCCACCCCTTGCACTCTCCCCCCTCTCTTTTGCTCTCTCTTCCCCCCTCTCTTTTGCTTTCTCTCCGCCCTCTCCTTTGCTCTCTCTCTCCCCTCTTTTGCTCTCTCTCTCCCCTCTTTTGCTCTCTCTCTCCCCTCTTTGGCTCTCTCCCTCCTTTCTTTTGCTCTCTCTCCCCCCTCTTTTGTTCTCTCCCCCCTCTTTGGCTCTACCCCCCCCCTCTTTGGCTCTCCTCCCCCCTCTTTGGCTCTCTCCCCCCCCCCTCTTTGGCTCTCTCCCCTCTTTTGCTCTCTCTCCTCTTTGGCTCTCTCTCTCCCCCCTCTTTGGCTCTCCCCCTCCTTTGGCTCTCTCCCCCCCTTTGGCTCTCTCTCCCCCCCTTTGGCTCTCTCCCCCCCTTTGGCTCTCCCCCCCCTTTGGCTCTCTCCCCCCCTTCGGCTCTCCCCCCCCTTTGGCTCTCTCCCCCCTTTGGCTCTCCCCCCCCTTTGGCTCTCTCCCCCCCCCCTCTTTGGCTCTCCCCCCCCCTCTTTGGCTCTCCCCCCCCTCTTTGGCTCTCCCCCTCCTCTTTGGCTCTGCCCCCCCCCCTCTTTGGCTCTGCCCCCCCTCTTTGGTTCTCTCTCCCCCCTCTTTGTCTCTCTCCCCTCTTTTGCTCTCCTCTTTGGCTCTCTTTCCTCTTTGGCTCTCTCTCTCCCCCCTCTTTGGCTCTCCCCCCCTCTTTGGCTCTCCCCCCCCTTTGGCTCTCTCCCCCCTCTTTGGCTCTCCCCCCCCCCTTTGGCTCTCTCCCCCCCTCTTTGGCTCTCTCCCCCCCCTCTTTGGCTCTCCCCCCCCCCCTCTTTGGCTCTCCCCCCCTCTTTGGCTCTCTCCCCCCCCCTCTTTGGCTCTCTCTCCCGCCTCTTTGGCTCTCTCTCCCCCTCTTTGGCTCTCTCTCCCCCCTCTTTGGCTCTCTCTCCTTTTTGGCTCTTTTTCCTCTTTGGCTCTTTCTCTCCCCCCCTTCTCTTTGGCTCTCCCCCCTCCCTTCTCTTTGGCTCTCCTCCCTCCCTTCTCTTTGGCTCTCCCCCCACTTCTCTTTTGCTTCCCCCCCTTCTCTTTGGCTCCCCCCCTTCTCTTTGGCTCTCCCCCCCCCTTCTCTTTGGCTCTCCCCCCCTTCTCTTTGGCTCCCCCCCTTCTCTTTGGCTCTCCCCCCCCCCTTCTCTTTGGCTCTCCCACCCCTTCTCTTTGGCTCTCCCCCCCCTTCTCTTTGGCTCCCCCCCCTTCTCTTTGGCTCCCCCCCTTCTCTTTGGCTCTCCCCTCCCCTTCTCTTTGGCTCTCCCCCCCCCTTCTCTTTGGCTCTCCCCCCCTTCTCTTGTGCTCTCCCCCCCCCACTTGGCTCTCTCCCCCCCCCCTCTTTGGCCCTTCTCCCCCCTTTCCTGCTCCCTCTCTGGCTCTGTCTTCACATCGCGGGACCCCGCCCTGCCACACCCCATCGCGGCGACACCCGCCCGGCCACGCCCCTCGCGATGCTCGGCCACGCCCACATTGCAACGCTCCCGTCGGCCACAAACAGCTGTGAGGTCTGGGGAGCGCGAGGTCGCTTCTCACGCAGCAGACCTCACAGCTGTTGAGTAGCTTACCTCGCGCTCCCCAGATCTCACAGCTGTTTGTGTACCTCGCGCTCCCTATCTCAAGGCCAAGTGTTTGTCTCTACTGCGCATGACGGCTTCAGACAAACACTTGGCCTTTTATAATATAGGATTGGGATTTGGGAATGAGCAGAAGTTCACGATCAAATTAGATATTTTTGGTTTCCTCTCTAACTATATAATTATATCTGCAACAAAATTAGTTCTGACTTTCAACTAAATTACATTGGCAACGTTTTGCATATTTAATCCGTGTATGTGGGTTTGCTGCCACTTGCCACCCGCACCCAGTCATTAAATAACATGCTTATGTGATCGTTTTAGTTAAACTAGGCTGAGAGGCTCCTTACCAGTGCAAGTCTTCTTGTTGTATGAGGATCAGAAGCAGCGCACAGACAAGCCGGTCAGCGTCAGGTCAGCCATGCCCACAGTCAGGTCAGTCAGTCAGGCACATCACTCCAACGAGCTCCCAGCCTTCCAGAGACAGTGCAGCCAGCCATGGATTGGATGGATATTAAGGTTAAGGATATTGCCCCCCGGTAAGTGTACAGACCCAGACAATACACACACAGCCTCAGGGGGGCGGCAGTCGGCAGATGATTGACTCCAAGTCTGATGTTGAGATGAAAGTGACGTCACTGGCGCTAGCAAAGTGATTTTTTTTTTTAAAAATGTAGCTAGCAAAGGGGAAATTTTAAAAAAACGGGTTTTGCATTGCCGGTATTATACTAATTCCAGCACTGGGTACAAAATACCGGCTGGGTGACAACCCTAGGTGCAGAATAGTTATGACCATGCTACAAATCTAATTATCTGGAAAAAGCAAACATTGTTCAATGTGATTGTTCATGCACTGCATTTAAAATGTACCCCATAGGCACTAGCTTTCTAGGACAGTAAACACATGATCTATATACAGGATTCAGGGCAAAATGTAGAGCTATATAACCCAAGTGGATAGCCCCCCACATAAACAACTCCCTGAATACAGTAATGGCTACACATTTACTTAAAGGACAGACTGGCTGTTGTAACTGATAAAGCTGTGATTCTGTTGAAATATGTAGTTAGCTGCTGCTGTGAGGGCAGACATTTCCTCACATTCAGTTAGAGTCTGCGCTACACACAGTCAGTGAGCTATGTCTTAGGAGAAGAGATAGTATGACCCCTGAACACCACATGCTGCAGCATAGAGGCAATTAGAGAAAAAGGGTAATTTATTTCTGTTTCTTTTAAAGTTCTGGAGTGACTTGTTCAGATCCTCATTTTCTTACAAAAGTTAACTCTGCTTCTCCCCACACCCTCCCCCTCTGAGTATTGAAACAATGTATATAAAAGCATATGTTTTATTTCTAAAGCAGTCCAACCTTGCATTCAAATACTGGCTGTTCTCTTATACCAGCCTGGATGCAACCATGAGTGGCTGCTTATTAGGCTTGACTATTAGGGTCAAAATCCCAGAGGGGGATATTTCCCTTGCCCCCTCCCTGCAGACCAGGGGCATATTATGGCCTAGGCGAACAAGACCGGTGCCTAGGGCCGCACATCTGCCCTATCCTTTCTCTAAAAGCCAGCACACAGTACAGGGAGCAATAAAGTGCAGGCTTTTAAAGAGTAGACAAGGCACATGTGCTCATTAAGGTCACTCTTCACAGGCAGTGCTCCTTTAAACCGTTCCTTAATTAGAGCCTCCGCCATTTTTGCAGTGGAAGTATTCTTGGTGAGAAACTTTCCCGGGGATGTGCTTACCAGGTGAGGCTGGAGGAGAAGACCTTGTGCCGATATGCTGCCTCCCCTTGTCAGCTCTGGTGGGTCTGCATGGCAAGTACTTATTGCAGGTCTTAGTAACTAACAGACTGGATTCGTCTGTGCACTGCTTAAATCAGCTTGTGATGTCTAATCATAAACTCTCAGCACTAATGTATGTTAGCTACTAATAGCTAGCTTTCTCTGCATTCATGAACCCACGGAGTAAATAGCAAACTGACACTTAAAAAGTTTAATTACTTGAATGATGGTAATTACTATATTTTGTTGCATGTGAAGGGCAGTGATTGTTTCAAAGTGTATTCTTCTTTCCCTCTCTTCCTCTCTCCCTTCTTTCCCTTTCTCCGTCCCTTCCTCCCTCAACTCCCTTCCTTCCTAAACTCATTCCCTCCCTCAACTCACTCCTTTATTTCTTTCCCTCCCTCCCATCTTTCCCTCCCTTCTTTCTCTCCCTCCCTCTCTCTCTTCTTTCTCTCAACTCCCTCCCTTGCTCCCTTCTTTCACTCCTTTCTTTCCCTCCCCCCTTTTCTCTTCTCTCTCTTTCTCTCTTTCTCTCTCTCTCTCTCTCTCTCTCTCTCTCTCTCTCTCTCTCTCTCTCTCTCTCTCTCTCTCTCTCTCTCTCCCTCCCTTCCTTCTTTCCTTTCCCTCCCTTTTCTCCCCTCCCATTCTTTTCTCTCCCTTCTATCAGGGAGAAAAATGTATGAGATGCATGCAATTCAACCCATTTTTATGCAAGTGTTTTGCTAGCCCATTTTCTTTTGAATTATTTTGAAAAAAAAAAAACATTTTACACACTGACCCAAAAAAATATTAAGTGGAAAAAAGTCCTAAAATCTTTGGGGGGCAGCAGAATTTTGAGTGCCTAGGGCAGCACAAAACCTAAATGCGCCACTGCTGCAGACACTCATGCAGGTAACTGGCTTCTGAGCCTTAATCTGATTTTCAATCACAGACTCAGAGAAACCCCTATGCCTAAAAACCAACCCTTCAATCTCCAAACCAGGTAACATGGTTGGAATTTACCCATAGGTACACAGTAAAGGGGACATGGGCGTAGACCTATGAACTTGATTATTATAGTCTAATTCAGCCAAAGCAAGGTATTAAGCCCAGTCATCTTGTAACATGGTAGTATAACATCTGAGGTATTGCTCCAGAGTTTGGTTCATGTGTGCAGTCTGGCCATATTTTTGGGGATGGAAGGTGGGTGATAGGGCCCACTGAATGTGCAGACCTTTGCAAAAGGTTGTCCATAATTAAGATGTGAATTGGGTGCCCCTTTCAGACACTATAGTCTCTGGTAAGCCATGTAGCTGGAAAACATCTTGTAGATAAATTGTGTGTGATCTGCATCAGGTACACCCTTGGTGGCAACAGAATGGGCATGATTAGAAAATCTATCTATTACAACTAGAACTGAAGTGTGGCCTTGAGAAGAGGATAAATCAGCTATAAAGTCCATGGCAGTTTCAGCCCAGGGTCTGCTTGGCACAGGAAGTGGTTGTAAGAGGCCTGAAGGAAGTTGTCATGAGTCATTATTAATTATACAAACAGGACAAGACTGTACATAAGATTTTATATCTTTTTGCATGCCTGGCCACCAGAGCTGTCCACAAATTAACTCTTGAATCTTATGGATAAACCCCATGTCCTCCCAGAGGGGTGTTATTGAAATAATGTAGGACTCAGGAACTATGAAGGATGGCACTACCACCTAGATGTCCTGAATCTTGAACTCTGGATGCAGAATAGTTTCTGAGGAACTGGGGGTATCTAGACAAATAGTGTTCTATAAGGAAGCTGTGTTAGCTAGGAAATGTTCTTGTTGTAGAATAGTAGTTGGCTTGGATTCTGTCTTCTTAATTTCTCTAATACGAGATAAGGCATCCGCTTTACAATTCTTGGCTCCAGGTCAATATGGCTTTGAGTCTACGAGCTGAACCTAAGTATTCTAGATTTCTATGGTCTGTGAAAACAGTAATGTGGTAATCATCCCCCTCCAATAGATGTCTCCATTCCTCAGATGCTGTTTTTATGGCAAGTGGTTGTCTATCTCCCACATCTAAGTTTCTTTCTGCTGTGGAGAGACCTTGAGACAGGAAGGTCACAGAGTGGAGGTAATCCTTGTCACCAGCTCTATGAGGTAATACTTCTCCAATGGCTGTCTCAGAGGCAACAACCTCAACATAGAATGGCTATCATGGTTCAGGTAAAATCAGGATTGGTGAGGAGGTAAAAAGTTGCTTTCTATCATCAAAGGTTTTTGTGCTTTGTCAGTCCAGTGAAATTTGACAGTCTTCTTAGTGTGGGCGTTTGACTAACATGAGAAAAGTCCCTTAAAAACTTCCTGTAAACGTTTGCAAAGCCTACAATGCATTGTATGTCTCTTTTACTGTCTGGAGTGGGCCAGTTTATTGTAGCTTAGATTTTTTTGGAATCCAGGTGCTATGATGAATCCTATGAAATCTACTTAGTCAGTGTTAAAGATACATTTTTCCAGCTTTGCACATAGACAATTAGCTTGTAGATGGCATAGCATAGTTCTCACATGATCATAATGTTGTTGTACAGAAGAGGAGTAAATTAGTATGTTGCCAAGATAGGCAACTATATAAATGTCCAAGATATCACGAAAAATGTAATTGCTGAAAATCTTAAAGGTAGCAGGGGTGATGCACAGACTAAAGGGCATCACAGTGTATTCATAGTGCTTATAGTAGGAAGGAAAGACAATTTTCCAATCATCTCCTTTCCGTACTCTTACAAGATTGTAAGCACCTCTTAGATCAATTTTACTGAAGATAACTGCTCATCTGAGTAGATCTACAAGTTCTAGAATCATTTTAATGGGTATTTGTTTTTTACAGCAATGGCATTAAGGTCCCTGTAGTCTATGCATGTGTGAAGTCCTCCATCCTTTTTCCTGACAAAGAATTTGCCAGCCCCAGCAGGCGACTTGGACGGTTTGATAAACCTTTTCTGAAGATTTTCTTCAATAAATTCTTTTAACACCTTTAACTCTGGTTCTGATAATGGATAGATATGACCAAAGGAAATTGGAGCCTTAGGGTGGAGCTCAATTGGGCCAAGCATATTTCCTATGAGGAGGGTGAGTATCAGATCCTTTCTTCTCAAAATCATATTGAAAATCTTTTACATATCTGGTAATTGAACAAGAGGTTTTACTGGAGTCTTGGGTTAGAGGGAAGCATTGATGAGCGACATAAGAAAGTACTGAAGACAAAATTGGGATTTAAAGTATACAGTTACAGTTACAATTGATAAAAGGATTATGTCTTTATAACCAGAGAAGGAGAAAGCACTAAAGGGAACACTTTTGAAGTTACTAAATCAAAAATCAAAATCTCTTGATGCCCAGGCCCAAACTTGACTGATAAAGAAATAGTTTCCTTTGTGATTGGACCGGTTTTCAATGGCGACCCATCGATAAGTTGTATGTGAATTGGCTATTCTTTAGTGACACTGGGTATCTGCAGTGTTTGGGCTAATTGGGTGTCCAGAAAACATCTGCTGGCCCCTGAATAAATCATGGCAGGAAGATTAACTGAGTTCTGAGGTTTGGAATATCTCGGCATTTGCTAAATGGATAGAATTGGAAGAGGTTGTTTACCTCTATTTGCCTTGGGCTTTGCAGTGCACACTCTAGCTGTATGTCCAGGCTTTCCACAGAACAAGCAGAGGTTAAACAACATTCTTCTTTGCTTTTCTGTTTCAGCGGAGGCAGCTGGTGAAGTTGGAGGCAGAAGGCAATCAAACCACTTATGAAGAGGGCTATAGGCAGCAGCTTTTTCCATTCATCTCTTCCTAAGGTGGCGATAGATCTGAGTTGACACAGATATAAGGCTTTCTAGGGTCTTAGGGACCCCTACTTATGCTAGTTTGTATCAGACATGCTCAACCAGAATTGATCCAGGAGAGCAACTTTATTCCTGGCTGTAAGTGTGGCAAGATGACAAAAATAAATTATATATTCTTACACATCTCTTTTACCTTGTTTAAGGACACAGATCTTAGCTTTTGCAGTAGATGTCTTGTAGGGGTCTTCATATTGTGACTATATTGTAAGGCTTTGTAAAAATGTATCCCAAGACTCAAGGAAGGACTGTGGGTGACAAGGAGTTTGTGAGTCCATAACTGTGATTCGTCATTGAGAAGTGAAATAAGAGTCTTACACTTATAAAGTCTGAGTGATATGTTCTAGGTTACAGACAAAAGAAAATCTGACAAGAGGGGATAAAAGTCTGGAATTGAGACCAATCCCCATTGAATTTCTCAGGTAAAGCAACTCTAGGCTCGGGTGGATTTCTTGTAGCAGATTCTGATACTCGTACACTAGTTACTGATGCTGGATGGTAGGACCCTGCCGGGGTCTTTAGAGTTGCTGTTCCAATCTGATTTTCTTGTAAGTCACGCACAGTTTAATTATTGCATTTAATCGTGTTAAAGCTTCGACTATTCCTGCAAGTTCCATCTTGTTGGCTGAATTATTCTCTGAGTGGGTTAGGGTGTGTGGAATGCAGGAACAGATACACAGAACAATGAAAGTCTTTTTGAAACCTTTACTGATTGATAAGCAAAACAACAGTTGGTAGTTCAGATTGAAGATCACAAAAACAGCAAGTTTAAACAGGGTCAATATATCCAGCGAGAACTGTTGGTGATACCAAAAATTGGTACAGCAAGCACAGCTGGTTTGAGGAAGGCTGTCATTGGTATAGTAGACATAGGTTTCTCAGCAGGCATAGAATACCCAGTAGGTACTGTTGGTGAGACTGTCATAAGATACCAGATAGATAAAGCAGGCAGAGCTGGTTTGAGTAAGGCTGTTTTTGGTGTGGTAGACACAGGATACCCAGAGGGTACTGTTAGTGAGACTGTCACAGGACTCCAGAAAGGTACAGCTGCAGGAACAAGGTGAGCATACACTGGTATCAGGTTATTCTGCTTGGTTTTCAGGAACCAGGTGAGTATAAGTAGATGCCATGTAAGTATGATTGGCCTCTGGAGCATGGTGAGCATACACAGGTATCAAGCAAGTATGGATGGTGTCTGAAGCAAGTTGAACAAACACAGGTACAAGGTAAGTATACTTGGTCTCTGTAAGGAAGATGAGTTTACACAGGTATCAGATTAGTATGCTTTGGTTTCAGGAGCAAGTTGAGCATACACAGGTATCAGTTATCAAGTGGTAGTAGTGACCAAGCGCTAAGGTGTGTTTCTCTAGCTGTGCACAAATGGTTTCCTAACTAGCCCTGAAGAGAACAAAAATGATTGTGGGGAGTGTACAGCGCCTATGGCCAAGGAAATGAATGTCAGAAAAAAGGGGGTAACTGGCTGTTAAGACAGTGACTGTGTGTTTATATTGCACAAAAACCTTGTGTGCTGGTAGGGAAGATTCTCAAGAGATCCTAGGTGTCATCTTAATGTTCCATTATCCTGTTGTTTGCATAGTTCTTAAATGTCCTTGTAAAGAATAATCAAATAGTAGGATTTCTTGAGGAACACCTATGACACATTTGATTATTCTTTACAGGGACATTTAAGAACTATGCAAACAACAGGATAATGGAACATTAAGATGACACCTAGGATCTCTTGAGAATCTTCCCTACCAGCACACAAGGTTTTTTCATTTTTTCATTGGATTATAAACTATACAATTGTTTTTGTTCATATCATGGGATTACAACTATTACAATTGGATTTCATTCACTGAGATATGTAACATTATATTTTCCACATCCACATTTTTGTCTCATTTGTGTCACATCTGCAACACATATATATTTATATTTTTCATCTTTTTTAAAATATTTTTTCACATTATATTTTTCTTACCACCAATTTTTCACAATTTTTTACCACTTTTTGGTTCACACATTCATTTTTTCATTTTTCATTTTTTCCATTTTTCATTGTTTTACTTTATCATTATTCTTCATTTTAACCATTTCATCATCATTTTATCAGTATTTCATTGCTTGGCAATTTATTGAAAATTGTTGACTGTACATTTCTTTTCACCATTGGATTGTACATTAACTTTGACCACTGGAGTAACCACCAATATTCAATTCATTGCAATCTGACACCACCATATTGACACTTTTCGTAATTCACCTACTAGCGGTCTCATTGTAGCAGATATTACCAGGATTATTGTTTAGTAATTTATCAGGATCATCAGGATCATTGTGTAGTAATTTTTTTGCTAATATACACCATTGTTTTATTCTATAACTTTTATTCTAAAATTTATATCTCATGGATCCATGAATAGTTTTTAATTTTTAATTTTTACTTTTATAGCTATTAAATTTTATGTGCAATATTTGATAATTGTATAGTTTATAATCCAATAAAAAATGAAAAAATGAAAAAACCTTGTGTGCTGGTAGGGAAGATTCTCAAGAGATCCTAGGTGTCATCTTAATTGTATATTGTATTGTAATATGTAACATTATTTTTTCCACATCCACATTGTTGTCTCATTTGTGTCACATCTTCAACACATATATATATTTTTTCATCTTTTTTTAAAAAAAAAAATTCACATTATATTTTTCTTACCACCAATGTTTCACCATTTTTTACCACTTTTTGGTTCACACATTCATTTTTTCATTTTTTCCATTTTTCATTGTTTCACTTTTTCATTATTCTTCATTTTAACCATTTCATCATCATTTTATCATTATTTCATTGCTCGGCAATTTATTGAAAATTGTTGACTGTACATTTCTTTTCACCATTGGATTGTACATTAACTTTGACCACTGGAGTAACCACCAATAATCAATTCATTGCAATCTGTCACCACCATATTGACACTTTTCTTAATTCACCTACTAGAGGTCTCATTGTAGCAGACATTACCAGGATTATTGTGTAGTAATTTATGAGGATCATCAGGATCATTGTGTAGTAATTTTTTGCTAATAAACACCATTGTTTTATTCTATAACTTTTATTCTAAAATTTATATCTCATGGATCCATGAATAGTTTTTAATTTTTAATTTTATGGCTATTAAATTTTACGTGCAATATTTGATAATTTTGTGCAATATAAACACACGGTCACTGTCTTACCAGCCAGTTACCCCCTTTTTTCTGACATTCATTTCCTTGGCCATAGGCGCTGTACACACCCCACAATCATACACAGGTATCAGGCAAGTATGCTTTGGTCTCAGGAGCAATGTGAGTATACAAAGGAATTTGTTAAGTATGCTTTGGTCTCAGGAGCCAGGTGAGCAAGGTAGCTAAGGCAATAACTCTGCCCAAAGTAATGGACTGGGTGAGTTTTTATCAGAACTCCCACGCCTGAGTCCTCCAGGTGTGAGTTCCTATAATTAAGACATAGCCCCTTTAAATCTAGGCAGTGAGTGACCGGGCATGCCTAGAGGGCTGCAGCAGTAGCTGCAGGGAGCAGGAGCAAATCCTTAGTCTAACAAGAAGCTGCTCTCAGCATTTGCCGAGACCGGAGGGGTTTGCCCGAGAGCTCCCAGTAGGTCCATGACATTCAGAAAACATCAGCTTCCAAAGGAGGATTAGGGACAGATTCAGAAGTTCCTTAGGCTAGATTTAGAGTTTTGTCGGTAACGACCCGAAAAGCTAACGCTGACTTTTTTCTGGCCGCACCATAAAAATAACTCTGGTATTGAAAGTCCACATAAAGGCTGCGTTAGGCTCCAAAAAAGGAGCGTAGAGCATATTTAACGCAACTTTAACTCTCGATACCAGAGTTGCTTACGCAAGCGGCCAGCCTCAAAAACGTGCTCGTGCACGATTCCCCCATAGGAAACAATGGGGCTGTTTGAGCTGAAAAAAAACCTAACACCTGCAAAAAAGCCGCGTTCAGCTCCTAACGCAGCACCATTGTTTCCTATGGGGAAACACTTCCTACGTCTGCACCTAACACTCTAACATGTACCCCGAGTCTAAACACCCCTAACCTTACACTTATTAACCCCTAATCTGCCGCCCCCGCTATCGCTGACCCCTGCATATTATTATTAACCCCTAATCTGCCGCTTCGTAAACCGCCGCTACTTACATTATCCCTATGTACCCCTAATCTGCTGCCCTAACATCGCCGACCCCTATATTATATTTATTAACCCCTAATCTGCCCCCCACAACGTCGTCTCCACCTGCCTACACTTATTAACCCCTAATCTGCCGAGCGGACCGCACCGCTATTATTATAAAGTTATTAACCCCTAATCCGCCTCACTAACCCTATAATAAATAGTATTAACCCCTAATCTGCCCTCCCTAACATCGCCGACACCTAACTTCAATTATTAACCCCTAATCTGCCGACTTGAGCTCACCGCTATTCTAATAAATGTATTAACCCCTAAAGCTAAGTCTAACCCTAACACTAACACCCCCTAAGTTAAATATAATTTTAATCTAACAAAATTAATTAACTCTTATTAAATAAATTATTCCTATTTAAAGCTAAATACTTACCTGTAAAATAAATCCTAATATAGCTACAATATAAATTATAATTATAGCTATTTTAGGATTAATATTTATTTTACAGGTAACTTTGTATTTATTTTAACCAGGTACAATAGCTATTAAATAGTTAAGAACTATTTAATAGCTAAAATAGTTAAAATAATTACAAATTTACCTGTAAAATAAATCCTAACCTAAGTTACAATTAAACCTAACACTACACTGTCAATAAATTAATTAAATAAAATACCTACAATTACCTACAATTAAACCTAACACTACACTATCAATAAATTAATTAAATACAATACCTGCAAATAACTACAATGAAATAAACTAACTAAAGTACAAAAAATAAAAAAGAACTAAGTTACAAAAAATAAAAAAATATTTACAAACATAAGAAAAATCTTACAACAATTTTAAACTAATTACACCTACTCTAAGCCCCCTAATAAAATAACAAAACCCCCCAAAATAAAAAAAATGCCCTACCCTATTCTAGATTACTAAAGTTCAAAGCTCTTTTACCTTACCAGCCCTGAACAGGGCCCTTTGCGGGGCATGCCCCAAGACGTTCAGCTCTTTTGCCTGTAAAAAAAAACATACAATACCCCCCCAACATTACAACCCACCACCCACATACCCCTAATCTAACCCAAACCCCCCTTAAATAAACCTAACACTAAGCCCCTGAAGATCTCCCTACCTTGTCTTCACCTCACCGGGTTCAGCGATCGGTCCAGAAGAGGGTCCGAAGTCTTGATCCAAGCGGAGCAAGAAGAGGTCCTCCATCCGGTAGAAGTCTTCATCCAAGTGGGGCAGAAGAGGTCTTCCATCCGATTGAAGTCTTCACCCAAGCGGGATCTTCTATCGTCATCCATCCGGAGCGGAGCTGCAGGATCCTGAAGACCTCCGACGCGGAACATCCATCCTGGCCGACGACTGAACGACGAATGACGGTTCCTTTAAATGACGTCATCCAAGATGGGGTCCCTCAAATTCCGATTGGCTGATAGGATTCTATAAGCCAATCGGAATTAAGGTAGGAATATTCTGATTGGCTGATGGAATCAGCCAATCAGAATCAAGTTCAATCCGATTGGCTGATCCAATCAGCCAATCGGATTGAACTTGATTCTGATTGGCTGATTCCATCAGCCAATCAGAATATTCCTACCTTAATTCCGATTAGAATCCTATCAGCCAATCGGAATTCGAGGGACGCCATCTTGGATGACGTCCCTTAAAGGAACCGTCATTCTTCAGTTGGACGTCCCCGGATGAAGATGGGTCCGCGGTGGAGGTCTTCAGGATGGAGCCGGTCCTCATCGGATGAAGATAGAAGATGCCGCTTGGAAGAAGATGGTTGCCGGTCCGGATCTACTCTTCTTCCCGGATAGGATGAAGACTTTGGACCCTCTTCTGGACTTCTTCAGCCATCGGATGATGGATGTCTAGCCCCCTCTTGGGTTGGATGAAGATATCGGAGCCAGGACGGATCGGTGAACCTGGTATGGTGAAGACAAGGTAGGATGATCTTCAGGGGCTTAGTGTTAGGTTTATTTAAGGGGGGTTTGGGTTAGATTAGGGGTATGTGGGTGGTGGGTTGTAATGTTGGGGGGGGTATTGTATGTTTTTTTTTTTACAGGCAAAAGAGCTGAACTTCTTGGGGCATGCCCCGCAAAGGGCCCTGTTCAGGGCTGGTAAGGTAAAAGAGCTTTGAACTTTAGTAATTTAGAATAGGGTAGGGTATTTTTTTATTTTGGGGGACTTTGTTATTTTATTAGGGGGCTTAGAGTAGGTGTAATTAGTTTAAAATTGTTGTAATATTTTTCTTATGTTTGTAAATATTTTTTTATTTTTTGTACTTTAGTTAGTTTATTTCATTGTAGTTATTTGTAGGTATTGTATTTAATTTATTTATTGATAGTGTAGTGTTAGGTTTAATTGTAGGTAATTGTAGGTATTTTATTTAATTAATTTATTGATAGTGTAGTGTTAGGTTTAATTGTAACTTAGGTTAGGATTTATTTTACAGGTAAATTTGTAATTATTTTAACTATTTTAGCTATTAAATAGTTCTTAACTATTTAATAGCTATTGTACCTGGTTAAAATAAATACAAAGTTACCTGTAAAATAAATATTAATCCTAAAATAGCTTTAATATAATTATAATTTATGTTGTAGCTATATTAGGATTTATTTTACAGGTAAGTATTTAGCTTTAAATAGGAATAATTTATTTAATAAGAGTTAATTAATTTTGTTAGATGTAAATTATATTTAACTTAGGGGGGTGTTAGTGTTAGGGTTAGACTTAGCTTTAGGGGTTAATACATTTATTAGAATAACGGCGAGATTCGGTCGGCAGATTAGGGGTTAATAATTGAAGTTAGGTGTCGGCGATGTTAGGGAGGGCAGGTTAGGGGTTAATAAATATAATATAGGGGTCGGCGGTGTTAGGGGCAGCAGATTAGGGGTACATAGCTATAATGTAGCTGGCGGCTCTTTGCGGTCGGCAGATTAGGGGTTAATTATTGTAGGTAGGTGGCGGCGACGTTGTGGGGGGCAGGTTAGGGGTTAATAAATATAATATAGGGATCGGCGATGTTAGGGCAGCAGATTAGGGGTACATAGGGATAATGTAGCTGGCGGCGGCGTGCGGACGGACGGCAGATTAGGGGTTAATTATTGTAGGTAGCTGGCTGCGACGTTGTGGGGGGCAGGTTAGGGGTTAATAAATATAATATAGGGGTCGGCGGTGTTAGGGGCAGCAGATTAGGGGTACATAAGGATAACGTAGGTGGCGGTCAGCAGATTAGGGGTTAAAAAATCGAGTTGCGCCGATGTGGGGGGACCTCGGTTTAGGGGTACATAGGTAGTTTATGGGTGTTAGTATACTTTAGAGTACAGTAGTTAAGGGCTTTATGAACCGGAGTTAGCCCAGAAAGCTCTTAACTACTGACTTTTTTCTGCGGCTGGAGTTTTGGCGTTAGATTTCTAACGCTCACTTCAGCCACGACTCTAAATACCGGAGTTAGAAAGATCCCATTGAAAAGATAGGATACGCAATTGACGTAAGGGGATCTGCGGTATGGAAAAGTCGCGGCTGAAAAGTGAGCGTTAGACCCTATTTTGAGTGACTCCAAATACCGGAGGTAGCCTAAAACCAGCGTTAGGAGCCTCTAACGCTGGTTTTCACGGCTACCGCCAAACTCCAAATCTAGGCCATAGTGAGCAAACACAGAAATAATAACCCCAATAAACTAAAGAGCTCAAAGTAAATTATCATACAATACCCCTTCCTGAAATCACAGCTTTAGCTGGAAGAGCCCAAATGAATGTCAATTTAAAAATATCCAAAAAAATTAAAAACAAGAGCACACATGTGTGCCCACGTACACACCCTCATGCACGCACCGATGCGAGCACCCACAAGAACACATGCACCCAGGAAAAACAAAAACACATCTTCTGAAAGCTTGCCTTTTATATAATATGGGCCAGATTACTAGTAAAGCGTTAACAAATATGTGCAATCGATAAGTGGTTTATTGTGGATGTTTGCACATCAGGATTTTCGCTCATAATACATGTTGAAAGTAAACGCGTTCGCTTGAGCGCAATTAAAGATAATGCTCGTCGGGTTAGTGCGTCCTCAGAGCTCTGGTTAAATGTTTTGCAAAACAAAAAAGTGTCACAAAACAAATACAACATACATTATAAAGTACAGTTACACTCATAATGATACCATATAATAAAAAATACTATAAAACAAATATTGCACACAAAAGTTATAAGGGCTCAAAGATATGAGGTCTCAGGTGTTAGAAAAAAAAGGCAAGCAAAGAGCTTTAACATTAAGGTACATAGATATACATGTCTAAAGATGTATATGTACAGTATGTATGTACAGTATATAAATACTGTATATAAATATACGTTTATATGTGTACAGATATATATATATATATATATATATATATATATATATGTAAAACAAATCCAGAAAGGATAAGCACAGGTCCTCAATAAGAGCAACCGCCAGGGTGCACATTTAATTAGGATAAGTATCAAACTGGGAGGAAAACTGCACTCACTGGCCTTTAGTATAAAAGATAATATTTAATTAACACAAATTCAAAGGCATAAAGTTTCAAAGCTATTTCAGCCTCTTTGTCAAATGCCAAAGCATGGTTAAAAAAACCCCCAATAAAGTCTCAAAACCTTAATTTTATACTCGAGAACATAAATGAACTCAACCCACGTCGTCATGTCATGATGACGTCTTTAAAGATAGATGTTACAGTCGGGACGCACGTGGAGAGAACGGTTGTCTAGTCTACAGTAAGTACTATTATTATTATTATTATCAGGTATTTGTAGAGCGCCAACAGGTTCCACAGCACTATGAACATAGGTGGTATATAAAAACGATTACAGGCATCAAATGGGGAGAGAGGGTCCTGCCAAGGGTTGCACTGTTGTTGTCGGCTCTTATGAAGATGAATTACAAACAGCTGGGCTCATAGGCTTACATGCTATGGGGTTTTGGGGATAGCAGTGGAGATAGGAAGGTTAGTGTAGGTTGTAAGCGTCCCTGAATAGTAGAGTCTTCAGTGAGCACTTGAAGCTTTTAAAACTAGGGGAGATTCTTGTGGAGCAAGGCAGAGAGTTCCATAAAATGGAGAAATCTTGAAGACCGGAATGTGAGGAGGTAGCAAGAGAGGAGGAGAGTAGGAGATCATGAGTGTAGTGAAGGGGACGGGAGGGAGAGTATCTGGAGACAAGGTCTGAGATGTAGGGGGGAGCAGTGCAATTGAGGGCTTTGTGTGTCAGAGTGAGAATTTTGTGTTTAATCCTGGAGGCAAGAGGAAGCCAGTGAAGGGATTGGCAGAGAGGTGTGGCAGATGAAGAGCAATGTGCAAGGAAGATGAGTCTGGCAGAGGCATTCATTATGGATTATAAAAGAGCTAGGTGGCAGCTAGGGAGACCAGAGAGGATAGAGTTGCAGTAGTCGAGGCAGAAAAGGATGAGTCAGTGGATTAAAATCTTTGCTGTGTCTTTTGTAAGGAAATGTCTAATTTTAGCGATGTTTTTAAGGTGGAAATGGCAGGCTTTAGCCAAGGACTGAATGATTACCCCAACCTCAGGCATGTGAGGTTGGGGTAATGATTGAGTTATCAACAGTGATAGAGACATGGGGGGTGGAGATTTTGGAAGAAGGGGGAAAATAAGGAGCTCAGTTTTGGAGAGATTTAGCAGGAGGTAGTGAGAGGATATCCAAGATGAGATATGAGAGAGACAGTTAGTGACACGGGTTAGCAAGGAAGGAGGTAGTTCTGATGCAGAGAGGTAGATTTGGGTATCATCGGCATACAAATGATAATGAAACCCGTGGGACTTTAGTAAGGAACCTAGTGAGGATGTGTAGATTAAGAAGAGAAGGGGACCGAAGACAGAGCCTTGTGGTACCCCAACAGAAAGAGGTAATGGGGCAGAGGATGCCCCAGAGAAGGCTACACTAAAGGTACGGTTAGACAGATAGGAAGAGAACCAAGAGAGAGCTGTGTCACACATGCCAAAGGATTGGAGGGTGTGGAGCAAAAGAGGGTGTTCGACAGTATCAAAGGCTGCAGACAGATCAAGGAGGATAAGTAGAGAGAAGTGGCCTTTTGATTTTGTTGTAAGTAGGTCGTTGGTAACCTTAACAATTGCTGTGCCTGTTGAGTGAAGAGGTTGAAATCCAGATTGCAATGGGTCAAGGAGGGAGTTTAGTGTAAGGAAATGGGATAGACGTGCATATACTAGCTTTTCAAGAAGCTTTGAGGCAAGAGGTAGTAGGGAAATAGGTTGGTAGTTGGATGGGGAGGTTAGATCGAGAGAATGTATTTTTGAGGATAGGTGTGGCTAATGCATTCTTAAGAGATGTAGGAACTATACTAGTGTTGAGGGAGAGGTTGAAGATGTATGTTAATATAGGGGTAAGGGTAGAAGAGAGGGAGACCGGTAGTATGTTGAGAGATGATTTAATTTCTGATGGAGTCGATTTTGTTGTTGAAGTAGCTGGCAAAATCATGGGCTGAGAGGAAAGTTGTGATGGGAGGTGGGGGTGGGTGGAGAAGAGTATTGAAAGTGGAGAACAGATGTTTTGGGTTTGAGGAAAGAGTAGAGGTAAGAGTGGAGAAGTAGTGTTGCTTATATAGATTAAGGGCAGAATAGTAAGAGTTCAAGATGAACTTATAGTGAAGAAAGTCAGCAGAACTCCGAGATTTCCTCCAGTGTCACTCAGCAGTACGGGAACATCTGCGTAGTTACCATGTCAGAGGAGTATGCCAGGGCTGAAAATGAGTGTTTGTTTTCTGAGTTATGGTAGGTGGGGTCAGGTTATCAAGGACCGATGAAAGGGTGGAGTTATAGTGGCAGATGGATTCATCAGGACAGGAAAAGGAGGGGATGGAAGAGAGAAGAGGTTCGAGAGAGCTAGCGAGCTGTTGCTGATCTAATGACTTGATTCTTCTGTGAAGTTTAGTGTGAGGGGTAGAAGGAGGGAGAGTTGTAGGGAGGGAGGTGATGGTACAAGTGAGGAGGTGGTGGTCAGAAAGAGGAAAAGGTGAGTTTGTGAAGTTTGAGATAGTGCATCGATAACTAAAAATCATCAGTCATCATCATCCGTTGGCATGGTGCACGGTAACCAAGTCCACCCTACCCCTCATTGTGCTGTCAGCCACTAATGATGATGTCTCATGAATGAAATAAATCATGTGGTACAACAAAAATAAGATGTGGTTGCTATGGATACCAATATACACAATATCTCCGTAGCGAGGTACAAGATGAATCTTTTTTTTGCAAGATGTATTGCAATTTATACATTCAAATGGTATATACATATACTAAGGTATATGTTGGTAAAGGACCATATGCATATAGATACGAATGCACAAATTATTTAGATATCTATGTGTAATAAATATATATGCACACACATCTGTATGTTTTGATACAGTATCTGCTATTAAACTAAATCCTAGTATGAATATACATGGAATAAGTGTACTTTTTAATGATTCTTATATATAATATATCTAATATCTATTGCATCTGTATCGTATCTTATAGAAAGGGGTTGATATTTATAATTACAGTCTTTCTAGTAATGAAAAGATCAAAAGATATTAAACATTAAATATATTTCTTCTTTTAAGTTCAAGAAAGGGAAATTTCTTTACATGTAGATAAATTATAGTGATGTTTTTTTACATACAATGTGAACCTAAAAACAATTGCTTACATAGTCTCAAAACCTTCATTTTATACTCAAGAACACACATGAACTCAACCCACGTCGTAATGTCATGATGACTGCATCAAAGATAGATGTTACCGTTGGGAAGCACGTGGAGAGAGCGGTTGTCTAGATTACAGTAAGTAAACAAATAACACGCATCCGTTGACATGGTGCATGGTAATCAAGTCCACCCTACCCCTCAATGTGCTGTCAACCACTAATGATGATGTCTCATGAATGAGACACATCATGTGGAAAAACAAAAATAAGAGGCGGTTGCTATGGGTACCAATATACACAATGAATTTTATTTTTGCAAGATGTATTGCAATTTGTACATACAAGTGATAACAACTTAACTATTAACATAAGTCACTTCAACAATATAAAAATGTATCAAACTAGTGCAGATTTGTAGCAGATGATATGTGGGTGGGTTATCATGAAGTCCTTTACCCACCCACATATCATCTACTACACTCGCTATATAGACGATGTGTTTCTAATATGGAGAGAATCTATAAGCAAACTGACAAAATGGGTAGTGGATTTGAATAGTCTTGATAGTCCTATACACTTTAAGTTGGAACACGATGACACTACTGTACATTTTCTCGACTTAAACATCTTTAAAGTAGTTGAGGGGGATAAGTGTCATTTTGGCACCTTGTTATATACTATATACTAAAACAACTGATTGTAATTCATTGTTATCAGCTACTAGCTTCCACCCTTATCACCAGAAGAAGGGAATTGTCACCTCTCAACTAACTCGCGTGATATACATAACAATAGTGAGAATTCCACTATGCTGATCCAATTGGAAGAAATGGTGAATAAGCTCATTGTCAGGGGCTATGATACACAGTTGGTACACAATACAAAAGATAGGCTACTGTGTACACCTATGAATCCATCACAGCAGGTGAAGATTAATACAAATGCTATACGACCAACAATTAATTTTGTTACTACCTATGGACCGTCACATAAGAAGTTGACACAATTGGTGCACAGAAACTGGAGACTGGTTAAGTCTGACACAACTTTGCCGTTACAACAAATAAGACCACCGAGGGTAGTATATCGGAGGGCCCAAAATCTGAGGGATATGTTGGTCAAGACGGATCCAGCAATGTGTTATCAGAAGAGTTCTTGGCTACAACCCTTGAAGAAGGGATGCTTTACCTGTGGAAGCTGCGTTACATGCAAAAGTATGTTGAAGGGGGCTTCTTTTCAACACCCACATACAAATAAAAGATTTGCAATTCGTTACAGGCTGACATGTAGTAGTGATCCTGTGATTTACATTATCATGTGCCCATGTTCCCTTGTTTACGTGGGGAAAACAGTAACCTCCTTTAGGGACAGGATGGCAAATCATCGCTCTGCCATCCGCAAAGCGTATAAGGATAGATTCGGACCAACCAGTCACGAGACATTTTCTGCAATATGAGCATAGTGTTTCCAGTTTGCACAGCATGGACATTAATTATGTGCCGTGAAAAAATCACAAAGTCCTAGAAAAAATGTGTGTTAGTAAAAAAGTGAGCTTAAAAGCAACAACATCAACCAGGATATAATTAAGCAATACAATTTATTCTATAGGTATCCTATGTATTTACAAATGTAACTAATACAATTAAAATTAATAGAATTGACACATAAAAATAAAAACAAAACCACTGGTGGTCTAAAACTAATCAAAACCAAAAAAGCAGCATTAATAATATTGTATATTGAATATTAGCAGCATAAAGGGATATTCCAGATACTGACAATGTCTACAAAAAGCAGCTAGATTAGGATATAGCTAGCGGTGGGAAAGTCACTGCACGTAGTTCTTTAATAGTCTGTGCATGTACCTCTGTTGGTAAATATAATATCCCTCTTAGTTGAGGTTCGATTGTGGATTCATTAATTCCCCCGCTTCAAACAACCGTGTCAGACTGTGTGTTTTTACTTGCCTTGTCTCCCGGCTTACACTTTTCATTGTTGATGTCCTTTAGGTGCTATTAAGATTTCTCACCACACTGTGTTTTCATCTGTATTAATCAGAAGAGGTATCTTCAGACTTCTGCGGGTTTAGCTACTGGCGTTTGCTCACTGTTCTGTCTCTGTTGTGAGTGCTCTGTCTTCAAACTGTAAGAATATCCAGGTGCGTCTATGCGTTTCAGCCTATCAAAAGCCTTTATCAAGATGACCTTTCTTTCTTTCAATTTCCTTTATTTTATAGTGATTCTTACTTCTAATGTGGGAGTGTGCTTATGCAGTGTGACTTTCCAATTGGTTCTGGTTTATGTCCATCATTGTCTTAATACCTTGTTTTACAAGGTGAGCTGCATTTTTAATTGTATCTATACTCAACAAATTAGTCTCTATCAGCATTTGACACAAAAAATATAATAATAAATTAAATTAAAAAAAGAATAAATGAAGTGAGTAGATTAAAATTAAATATAAATATGATCTATATCAAATCTGTATAAGAAACTATAGAGGGTGTATTAACCCTTTGAGTGCTAAAGATGACTCTGAGCCATCGTAGAGTTTCCCACTCTGGTGCTAACAACGGTTCAGAGCCGTTGCTAGCACTCTCCCACCTTGAGGGAGATCTGGGGGCTCCCACCACTCCTACCCCAGCAATCGTGTCTGTATAGTGACAGGCATCGCTGGGCTTCGCGTTTTGCGTGGTGACATCATGCGCAATGACGTGATGACATCACCCCCCCCAACTTTATTAACAAAATTACAATGTTAAGTATAGGGAAAGGGGGCATGTTGCTTAGAAACCTGTATCTCAGGCATCTAAGCAGCTACAGATGCCCAAGAAACACTGTTAGAAAGGTAATCGCCTAACCTTTCCAACAGTGTAAATCTTGGGGATCTGAAAAAGAAAAAAAAAAAAGTTAAAAAAAAATATTTAAAAATAAATAAATAAAAAAAACCTTAAAACAGCTTAGCACCCAGGTGGGAAAATGCTTAGCACTCAAAGGGTTAAATAATATTTACTCAAATTGTATATAAAAAACATCACTATAATCTATCTACATGTAAAGAGATTTCCCTTTGTTGAACTTAAAAGAAGAAATATATTTAATGTAAAATATCTTTTGATCTTTTCATTACTAGAAAGACTGTAATTATAAATATCAACCCCTTTCTATAAGATACAATACAGATGGAATAGATATTAGATATATTATATATAAGAATCATTAAAAAGTACACTTATTCCATGTATATTCATACTAGGATTTAGTTTAATAGCAGATACTATAGCAAAACTTACAGATGTGCGTGCATATATATTTATACACATAGATATATAAATAATTTGTGCATTCGTATCTATATGCATATGGTCCTTTACAAACATATACCTTAGTATATTTATATACTATTTGTATGTACAAATTGCAATACATATTGCAAAAAAAAGATTCATCTGTTTATGATTGTACCTCGCTACGGAGATATTGTGTATATTGGTACCCATAGCAACCGCATCTTATTGTTGTTGTACCACATGATTCATCTCATTCATGAGACGTCATCATTAGTACTAACAGCACAATGAGGGGTAGGATGGACTTGGTTACTGTGCACCATGCCAACGGATGCAAGTTATTTTTTTACTTACTGTAGTCTAGACCAGTGATTTGCAACCTTTTTTTTTTTTGCCGTGGCACAATTTTTTACATTAAAAAATCCTGTGGCACACCACCATCCCAACATTTTACAAAATCACACATTGTAGCCTAATACAGGATATATATACAGTATATATATATATATATATATATATATATATATATATATATATATATATATATATATATATATATATATATATGTACACACACACTGTACTGTGCTGTCATGCCATGCCTCCTACAAACTAGACATGACATATTGACATTCATTCACAAACAATCATAATAATTGTCTGCGAATGAATGTCAATGTCATGGTTGTAAATGATGCCTGATGAGCCTGTCACATATCTCCCAATATTTCAAAATTTGAAAGAGGGACACCCCCGCACTGTTGTCAATCTGCCGTGGCACACCTGAGGATCTCTCACGGCACACTAGTGTGCCACGGCACACTGGTTGAAAAACACTGGTCTAGACAACCGTTCTCTCCACGTGCGTCCCAACGGTAACATCTATCTTTAAAGATGTCATCATGACATGACGACGTGGGTTGAGTTCATGTGTGTTCTCGAGTATAAAATGAAGGTTTTGAGACTATGTAAGCAATTGTTTTTAGGTTCACACCATGCTTTGGCATTTGACAAAGACGCTGAAATAGCTTTGAAACGTTATGCCTTTTAATTTGTGTTAAATAAATATTATCTTTTATACTAAAGACCTGTGAGTGACGTTTTCCTCCCAGTTTGATATATATACAGGGAGTGCAGAATTATAAGGCAAGTTGTATTTTTGAGGATTAATTTTATTATTGAACAACAACCATGTTCTCAATGAACCAAAAAAACTCATTAATATCAAAGCTGAATATTTTTGGAAGTAGTTTTTAGTTTGTTTTTAGTTTTAGCTATTTTAGGGGGATATCTGTGTGTGCAGGTGACTATTACTGTGCATAATTATTAGGCAACTTAACAAAAAACAAATATATACCCATTTCAATTATTTATTTTTACCAGTGAAACCAATATAACATCTCAACATTCACAAATATACATTTCTGATATTCAAAAACAAAACAAAAACAAATCAGTGACCAATATAGCCACCTTTCTTTGCAAGGACACTCAAAAGCCTGCCATCCATGGATTCTGTCAGTGTTTTGATCTGTTCACCATCAACATTGCGTGCAGCAGCAACCACAGCCTCCCAGACAATGTTCAGAGAGGTGTACTGTTTTCCCTCCTTGTAAATCTCACATTTGATGATGGACCACAGGTTCTCAATGGGGTTCAGATCAGGTGAACAAGGAGGCCATGTCATTAGATTTTCTTCTTTTATACCCTTTCTTGCCAGCCACGCTGTGGAGTACTTGGACGCGTGTGATGGAGCATTGTCCTGCATGAAAATCATGTTTTTCTTGAAGGATGCAGACTTCTTCCTGTACCACTGCTTGAAGAAGGTGTCTTCCAGAAACTGGCAGTAGGACTGGGAGTTGAGCTTGACTCCATCCTCAACCCGAAAAGGCCCCACAAGCTCATCTTTGATGATACCAGCCCAAACCAGTACTCCACCTCCACCTTGCTGGCGTCTGAGTCGGACTGGAGCTCTCTGCCCTTTACCAATCCAGCCACGGGCCCATCCATCTGGCCCATCAAGACTCACTCTCATTTCATCAGTCCATAAAACCTTAAAAAAATCAGTCTTGAGATATTTCTTGGCCCAGTCTTGACGTTTCAGCTTGTGTGTCTTGTTCAGTGGTGGTCGTCTTTCAGCCTTTCTTACCTTGGCCATGTCTCTGAGTATTGCACACCTTGTGCTTTTGGGCACTCCAGTGATGTTGCAGCTCTGAAATATGGCCAAACTGGTGGCAAGTGGCATCTTGGCAGCTGCACGCTTGACTTTTCTCAGTTCATGGGCAGTTATTTTGCACCTTGGTTTTTCCACACGCTTCTTGCGACCCTGTTGACTATTTTGAATGAAACGATTGATTGTTCGATGATCACGCTTCAGAAGCTTTGCAATTTTAAGAGTGCTGCATCCCTCTGCAAGATATCTCACTATTTTTGACTTTTCTGAGCCTGTCAAGTCCTTCTTTTGACCCATTTTGCCAAAGGAAAGGAAGTTTTCTAATAATTATGCACACCTGATATAGGGTGTTGATGTCATTAGACCACACCCCTTCTCATTACAGAGATGCACATCACCTAATATGCTTAATTGGTAGTAGGCTTTCGAGCCTATACAGCTTTGAGTAAAACAACATGCATAAAGAGGATGATGTGGTCAAAATAATCATTTGCCTAATAATTCTGCACTCCCTGTATATATATATATATATATATATATATATATATATATATATATATATATATATATATATATGTGTATATATCTATTTACAGACATATATACACATAAAAACACTTTAATCATATGTACATTGGAGCCCGTTGCAGTTAGATGAAAACATGTAAAAACATATTTTTGCAATATTCATTTTTAATAAAGTGTTAAACTTTGCATGTACTGTAAATATTTCACCTTCCAATGTTCTGCACATAGCAGCATATGTTCCATGTATTTTTAAATATATATTCATAAATATATATATATATATATATATATATATATATCTGTATATATCAATACCTATATATATATATATATATATATATATATATACAGTATATAAATATGTATTTATGAATAAAAAGAACATATTCTGTTGTGTGAAGAACATTGAAATGTGAAAAAGTAATATTTTTATGTTGGGTTATCTCGCAATTGAAACCGTTTACTTTCAACTTCTAATACGAGTGGAACCCGAAGTTAGTCCAATAAAAAAAGACTCACTGAATTCCGCAGTGCTCTACTTATTTTGACATCTTATCTATCTATCTATCTAACATATATCCATCTATCTCTCTCTATAGATTTATACAGTATATACAGTATAAATATACAAAACGTCAATAAATACTTTGAAATTTTTGTCTGAAATCCTGAGAGTGCATTATTCTTGTTTTTCGATTTAATCCATTATTGCACCCAGGTTGTTGCCACCAGGAGGGTTGACCTGATTACTGAACTGTTTAGATATATATATATACAAGTGGATATAAAAAGTCTACACACCCCTGTTAAAACGTCAGGTTTCTGTGATGTAAAAAAATAAGACAAAGATAAATCATTTTCAGCACTTTTTCCACCTTTAATGTGACCTATAAACTACACAACTCAATTAAAAAACAAACTGAAATATTTAAGGTGGAGGGAAGTAAACAAAAAAAACTGAAATAATGTGGTTGCATAACTGTGCACACCCTCATATAACTGGGGATGTAGGTGTGTTCAGAATTAAGCAATCACATTCAAAACCATGTTAAATAAGAGTGATCACAAACCGGCCATAATTTAAAGTGCCTCTGATTAACCCCGAATAAAGTTCAGTTGTTCTAGTAGGTCTTTCCTGACATTTTCATAGTCGCGTCCTACACAAAAGCCATGGTCCGCAGAGAGCTTCCAAAGCATCAGAGGGATCTCATTGTTAAAAGGTATCAGTCAGGAGAAGGGTGCAAAAGAATTTCCAAAGCATTAGATATACCATGGAACACAGTGAATACAGTCATCATCAAGTGGAGAACATATTGCACAACAAGGACTTTACCAAGAACTGGATGTCCCTTCAAAATTGATGAAAAGACAAGAAGAAAACTGGTCTGGGAGGCTACCAAGAGGCCTACAGCAACATTAAAGGAGCTGCAGGAATATCTTGCAAGTACTGGCTGTGTGGTACATGTGACAACAATCTCCTGTATTCTTCATATGTTTGGGCTTTGGGGTAGACGGCAAGACGGAAGCCTTTTCTTAAGAAGAAAAACATCCAAGCCCAGCTAAATTTAGCAAAAACACATCTAAAGTGTGCATGTGAGAAAAGGTGTTATGGTCTGATGAAACCAAGGTTGAACTTTTTGGCAATAATTCCAAAAGATATGCTTGGCGCAAAAATAACACTGCATATCACCAAAAGAACACCATACCCACAGTGAAACATGGTGATGGCAGCATCATGCTTTGGGGCTGTTTTTCTTCATTTGGAACTGGGGCCTTATTCAAGGTAGAGGGAATTATGAACAGTTCCAAATACCAGTCAATATTAGCACAAAACCTTCAGGCTTCTGCTAGAAAGCTGAACATGAAGAGGAACTTCATCTTTCAGCATGAAAATGACCCAAAGCATACAAATCAACAAAGGAATGGCTTCACCATAAGAAGATTAAAGTTTTGGAATGGCCCAGCCAGAGCCCAGACCTGAATCCAATCGAAAATCTGTGGGGCGATCTGAAGAGGGCTGTTCACAGGAGATGCCCTCGCAATCTGACAGATTTGGAGTGTTTTTGCAAAGAAGAGTGGGCAAATCTTGCCAAGTCAAGTTGTGCCATGCTGATAGACTCATACCCCAAAAGACTGAGTGCTGTAATAAAATCAAAAGTTGCTTCAACAAAGTATTAGTTTAAGGGTGTGCACACTTATGCAACCATATTATTTTATTTTTTTATTTTTACTTCCCTTCACCTAAATGATTTCAGTTTGTTTTTCAATTGAGTTGCATAGTTTATAGGTCACATTAAAGGTGAAAAAAGTTCTGAAATGATTTATCTTTGTCTCATTTTTTTACATCACAGAAACCTGCCATTTTAACAGGGGTGTGTAGACTTTTTATATCCACTGTATATATATATATATATAGTTCTGGCATTGATAAGGTAGCAAGATCCTTTTTTTTCATTGCAGTCTGGAGGTGTGTACTGAAACAAACATTGTATCTGCAATTTCATATAAAATAAAAACATAAGCACCAGAATAAATGTGATTTTGTGTTATTTAATATTAGGTATTTATTTGATAAAGTTATTTGAAATAATACACAAATAGTAGAGTCTAGCTGACCTATATATAGGGCCGATAATCTATAATTTTTTATTATATACAGAATTATCACTCCGACCCTCACATGGGCAGGCCTCACGGAATAATCCAAGCCTTTAAGATCACTATTATGCAGATTCTTGCAGGGGAGAGCAAAAAAAGCAGGCTTGTGCAGGCGATCTTGTTGCGTTGATCTCCATACCGCACCGAAATCAAGCGCTGCTTTGACGTGCTCGTGCACGATTTCCCCATAGACATCAATGGGGAGATCCGGCAAAAAAAAGTTGAATACCTGCGATCGCGGAAACAAAAGCTCTATAACGCAGCCCCATTGATGTCTATGGGGAAAGAAAAAGTTAAGTTTAAACATAACACCCTAACATAAACCCAGAGTCTAAACACCCCTAATCTGCTGCCCCTAACATCGCCGCCACCTACATTACAGTTATTAACCCCTAATCTGCCGCCCGCTATATCGCCGCCACCTACATACAGTTATTAACCCCTAATTTGCTGCCCACAATATCGCCGTCACCTACATACAGTTATTAACCCCTAATCTGCTGCCCCAATGTCGCCGCCACTATACTAAAGTTATTAACCCCTAATCCTAACTCTATCGTAACCCTAAGCCTAAATCTAACCCTAACCCTAACGTAGCCCTAACCCTAGCACCCCCTAACTTAAATATAATTAAAAAAAATCTAAATAAACCTTACAATTATTAACTATATAATTCTTATTTAAAACTAAATACATACCTACCTGTAAAAATTACATTTATTTTAACTACATAGACTAGTTAGTAAATAATTATTAACTATTTACTAGCTACCTAGTTAAAATAAATACAAAGTTACCTGTAAAATAAAACCTAAGATACCTTACACTAAAAACTAACATTACAATAAAATAAAATACATTAAATTATTAAAATACAATTTTCTAACTTAAAAAATAAACACTTAATTGCAAAAAATAAAAAACCATATTATCAAAAATAAAAATGAATGAATCCTAATCTAATAGCCCTATCAAAATAAAAAAGCCCCCCAAAATAAAAAAAACCTAGCCTACACTAAACTGCCAATGACCCTTAAAAGGGCCTTTTGCGGGGCATTGCCCCCAAAAAATCAGCTCTTTTACCTGTAAAAAAATACAAACACACCCCAACAGTAAAACCCACCACCCACACAACCAAACCCCCCAAATAAAAACCTAAGCTAAACATTGCCCTGAAAAGGGCATGTGGATGGGCATTGCCCTTAAAAGGGAATTTAGCTCTTTTACATTGACCAAAACCCTAACCTAAAAAAAACCCACCCAAAAAACCCTTTAAAAAACCTAACACTAACCCCCGACGATACACTTACAGTTATCGAAGTCCGGACATCCATCCTCATACAGCCGGCGAAGCCCTCATCCAAGCTACAAGAAGTCTTTATCCACGAGGCCTCTTCGATCTTCATCCACCCGGCAAAGTCCTCATCCAAGCGGAAGGAAGTCTTCATCCAGACGGCATCTTCTATCTTCATCGGGCGCGGAGCAGGTCCATCTTCAAGACATTGAGTGCATAGCATCCTCTTCTAACGGTCATCGCTGGAAAATGAAGGTTCCCTTTAAGTGATGTCATCAAAGACAGCGTCCCTTACATCCCTATTGACTGAAAGATTTCTATCAGCCAATAGGAATTAAAGGGGAAAAAAATCCAATTGGCTGTTGCAATCAGCCAATAGGATTGAGCTTACATCCTATTGGCTGATCCAATCAGTCAATAGGATTGAGCTCTCATTCTATTGGCTGTTCCAATCAGCCAATAGGATGAAAGCTCAATCCTTTTGGCTGATTGCAACAGCCAATAAGATTTTTCCCCTTTAATTCCTATTGGCTCATAGAACGCTTTCAGCAAATAGGAATGTAAGGGACGCTATCTTGGATGACGTCACTTAAAGGGAACCTTCATTTTCCAGCAACGGCCGTAAGAAGAGGATGCTCGTGCCGGATGTCTTGAAGATGGACCCGTTCCGCACCGGATGGATGAAGATTGAAGATGCCGTCTAGATGAAGACTTTTTTCTGCTTGGATGAGGACTTCACCGGGTGGATGAAGATCGAAGAGGCCGCATGGATGAAGACTTCTTGCCGCTTAGATGAGGACTTTGCCGACTGGATGAGGAGGGATGTCCAGACTTCAATAACTGTAAGTGGATTGTCGGGAGTTAGTGTTAGGTTTTTTAAGGGTTTTTTGGGTGTTTTTTTTTAGGTTAGGGTTTTGGGCAATGTAAAAGAGCTAAATGCCCTTTTAAGGGCAATGCCCATCCAAATACCCTTTTCATGGCAATGTTTAGGTTTATTTATATAGGTTTTTATTTGGGGGGTTTGGTTGGGTGGGAGGTGGGTTTTACTGTTGGGGGGTGTTTGTATTTTTTTTACAGGTAAAAGAGCTCATTCCTTTAGGGCAATGCCCTGCAAAAGGCCCTTTTAAGGGCCATTGGCAGTTTAGTGTAGGCTATGGGTTTTTTTTATTTTGGGGGGGCTTTTTTATTTTGATAGGGCTATTAGATTAGGAGTAATTTGTTTTTATTTTTGATCATTTCGTTTTTTATTTTTTGTAATTTAGTGTTTATTTTTTTGTAATTTATTAAATTGTATTTTATTAATTTAATGTATTTCATTTTATTGTAATGTTAGTTTTTAGTGTAAGGCAGGTTAGGTTTTATTTTTTTATTTATTTTTTATTTGTAGCTGTTGGCACACTCCCATAGATTGCAGCACTTTACTTTATTGATATTGTTGTTTAATATTTTTTGAAACAACTAAAGAAAAACAAAAAGGAAAAGAGCCTTTCCCCCCTCCACCCTGAGTCCACAGCCTGTTAGGTTATAGGTTATATTGTCTTAGCTCGATCTTTGTTTATAAATTCCTCCCGATAGAAACGTATCATTGAAAAGAAGTCTTCCCTTTTAGATTTTAAGTAAGAATACTCTTCTAATTCCAATAGCTCATTTACTCTGGATATTAACATTTCTTCATCTGGTGTGCCCACTTTCTTCCAATTTCTCCCTATAATAGACTTAGTACCATTTAGTATATATGTTATAAGTTTAGCTTTAATTTTACAAATACCTTTAAAAGGTTTATTTATAAGAGTGGTATATATGATTTATTGGAATTCGGTTTCATTTAAAATTAATTGTATACATGAGGAAGTATTCAACCATAGTCCTTGAATTGATGGACAATCCTACCATATGTGTTTCATTGTTCCAATCATTCTGCACCATCTCCAACAATGGTTTGATGCGTTTGGATAGATGCTATGTAATCTAGCTGGTTTAAGGCACCACCTGGTTAATATTTTGTAATTAAGTTATTGAATGTTTGAAGAGACTGAAGATCCAGCTGTTTTTTAAAAAATGTTGTTCCAGTCTGAGCTTTCCAGATGGATACCAGTCTCTTTCTCCCATTTGTATATATATATACATGATCTTTGGGTTTATCCATGTTCATTAAGAGTTTATAACTAAAGGAGATTGTACCTTTTATTGGGATTCTTTTGTGACATATTTTTTCAAAGGCAGTTAATTCTCTTAACAGGTTAGCCCTTTGTGAATGGTTAGTTAAAAAATTGCTTAATTGAAAATATTTTAGCCATTTTGAGTATGTTCCTCCTGCAATGTTTATAAGATTTTGTTTTGATCTAAGTTTACCTTGTTCTAAGAAGTTCACTAGAGGGATCATATCTTGTGTCTGTTTTATATTATAAAATCTAGGAACTATACCTCCTTGGAATTCTGCATTAATGTTTATCAGGAGTAATGGACATGGAAAAGAGGAAATATTGGGATATGCAGGGACTATCTTGTCTCATTGTGTAATTGTGTGCTGAATCAGAGGAATGTTTACTATACTTGGGGGTCTACTTTCTGCCGGAGTCCAGCATAACGTATTAATTGATTGGTAAGAGATTAAGTTAGTTTCTAAAATTATCCACGGTTTGTTATTCTTATTTGTATGCCAGTCTATTATTGTCTGTAATGTTATTGCCCTGTAGTAGTTCTTAATGTTTGGGACCCCCAACCCTCCATTTTGTTTTGGGATGTATAATGTGGAAATATTAATTCTGGGGTTTTTCCCGCTCCAGATGAAGGAGTTAATCATCTTCTGGAGATTGATGCAGTAGCTTTTAGGGAGGGCAATAAGAACTGTCTGAAGGATATATAAGATGCGCGGGAGGATGTTCATTTTAATTGTATGTATATGGCCAAACCAAGAGAGTGGGTTTTGTTTCCATTGAGTAAGATCTTGCTGGATATTTTCTAATAATTTAGCATAATTTTCTGTGAAAAGGCCTAAGTTATCTGCCGTAAGGTAGACACCTAGATATTTAAGCGAAGATTCTCTCCAGGAATATGAGCTGTGTTGCTTGCAGGCCTGAAGAACCTGTAGAGGTATTGAAATAGGTATTGCCTCCGATTTATTATTGTTGATAAAAAAATTGGAATAATTGCCAAACTCTTGGAAAGCCTCCTCTAATGGAGCTGACTGGGTTGGTAAGGGTTAGTAGTACATCATCTACATAAAGCAAGATTTTGTTTTCCTGATTCCCTATGTTCAGCCCTTTAATTTTGATGTTTGAGAGTATTCTGGCAGCTAAAATCTCCATAGGTATTACAAAAAGTAGAGGGGACAGGGGGCAACCCTGTCTGGTGCTGTTGGTTATTTTAAATGGGTCTGAAATCATACCGTTAACTCTTACTTTCGCTGATGGACAGGTGTAAAGATAAAATATTTGCTGAATGATTTTTTTCTCCGAAACCAAACCTTTTAAGCGTTAGCTGTAAGAATGAGCAGTCAAGCCGGTCGAACGCTTTTTCTGCATCCATTGATAGTATTATAAAAGGAATCTTATTTAATTTTGCGTATTTAATTAAATGTAATGTTTTAATGGTATTGTCCCGGACTTTTCTGCCCAGGACAAATCCCACTTGATCAGTGTTAATGATATAAGGAAGGATCTTATTTATTCTATTAGAGATAATTTTAGAAAAGATTTTATATCATTATTTAATAATGAGATTGGTCTAAAGTGTTTTGTGATGTTAGGTTCTTTACCTGGTTTAGGTAATACTATAATTCTAGCTTCTAACATTTCTTTTAAAAAAGGGGAATTTTTACTAAGTGAGATAAATAGGTTAAGACGTTTAGGTGCTAGAAAATCTACAAAGGTCTTATAATAAGTTACGTTGAAGCCATCTGGGCCTGGGCTCTTATCAAGTGGTAAATTCTTGATAGTCTGAAAAACCTCTTGTAGAGTAAAGGGTTCATCTTATGTTGTTCTTTGTAATTCTGAAAGGGTAGGTACAGCTGTATCATTTATATACAAGATTTTGTCTGACATCAAGTTTTGAGAAGAATGTTTAGAGTCATGGTTATATAATTGCTGGTAATAATTTTTAAATTCTTTAGCAATATCTTGGCTACCTATAATATGGTTTCCCTGGGCATCTACCAATTTTGGAACATAGGTCTGTAATGTTTTTTTCCGCAATGTTCTTGCCAAGAGTTTACCAGACTTGTTTTATTTTACAGGTAAGTTTGTATTTATTTTAACTAGGTAGTTATTAAATAGTTAATAACTATTTACTAACTAGTAAACCTAGTTAAAATAAATACAAACTTACCTGTGAAATAAAAATAAAACCTAAGCTAGCTACAATATATTGTTATATTGTAGATAGCTTAGTTTTTTTTACAGGTAAGTATGTATTTATTTTTAAATAGGAATTATTTAGGTAATAATTGTAAGGTTTATTTAGATTTATTTTAATTATATTTAAGTTAGGGGGTGTTAGGCTTAGGGTTACGTTAGGGTTAGGGTTAGACTTAGGGTAAGGGTTACGTTAGGGTTAGGATTAGGGGTTAATATATTTATGTAGAGTTAGTGATGTGGGAGGTCAGAGGTTTAGGGGTTAATCATTTATTTTAGTATATTTTGTTGTGGGGGGCATGCGGTTTAGTGGTTAATAGGTTTATTATAGTGGCGGTGTGGGCGGACAGCAGATTACGGGTTAATAATTTTATTTTAGTGTTTGCGAAGCGGGAGTGCGGCAGTTTAGGGGCTAATAGGTTTATTATAGTGGTAACGATGTTGGGAAGCGGCAGAATAGGGGTTAATATTTTTTGTTAGTGGCGGTGATGTCCGGAGCGGCAGATTAGGGGTTAATAATTTTATTTTAGTGTTTAGGGGAGGGCCTCGGTTTAGGGGTTAATAGGTAATTTATGGGTGTTTAGTGTTTAAACTTTCCCGGGTTCCCGTTTTGGAACCACCCCAAGCGGCGAAATCCGCAAGCCTGCCAGAGGAGGATACAAGAATAAGCCAGCCATGTGCCCCAAGGATACCTCCTTTTGAAGCTTCTCCCATACCACCTTGGGCCATTGTCTGGCCAATTTCAGATTACCCCCAAAAACCCACTCCCCCCTTGTGAAGGAATCACAAAACTGTACTAAAAACCATGTAACAACAATGCTGCCTTTTCCATAAAACTCCATCGTCTAGCGTACTTGATGAGCCACGGCTCCATCGCTCCTACCCTCACTGGGGTTGCTCCCTTTTGCAACGAGTCACCGCTTCCACCTGGCTTACCCTTTCGGGAAGCATTTTGCATAGGGCTGGGAGAGCACTCATGTTTAAACTTGCACAAGGCCCCCCACTTACAGAATTTCTCATTGTAGGCAAAACAAAAACCATTTCTCACTGTGCTCTTAAGAAGGTGATCTACAAACAGCTGGACTCTTAAACATACATGCTAAGGGGGTTTAGGGGATAGCAATGGAGGAGAGGAACTGGTATAAAGAAAGGTTAGTGTAGGTTGTATGCATCCCTGAACAGTAGAGTCTTTAGGGAGCGCTTGAAGCTTTCAAAACTAGGGGAGAGTCTTGTGGAGTGAGGCAGAGAGTTCCACAAGATAGGAGCCAGTCTGGAGAAGTCCTGTAAATGGGAGTTTAATGAGGTAACCAGAGAGGAGGAGAGTAGGAGGTCATGAGCAGAGCGAAGGGGATGGGAGGGAGAGTATCTGGAGACAAGGGGGCCTATCTATCAAGCTCCGAAAGGAGCTTGATGGCCCGTGTTTCTGGCGAGTCTTTAGACTCACCAGAAACAGCAGTTATGAAGCAGCAGTCACAAAGACCACTGCTCCATAATCTGTCCGCCTGCTCTGAGCAGGCAGACAGACATCGCTGGAAATCAACCCGATCGAGTACGATCGGGTTGATTGACACCTCCCTGCTGGCGGCTGATTGGTGAGCTGCTGGTGCAATGCTGAATACAGAGAGCGTATTACTCTCTGCATTCAGCGAGGTCTTGCGGACCTGATCTGCACTGTCGGATCAGGTCCGCAAGACCTTTCATAAATAGAGGCCCATGTCTGAAATATAGGGCGAGCAGTGCAGTTGAGGGCTATGTATGTCAGAGTGAGAACCCTTTTTTTAATCCTAGAGGCAAGAGGAAGCCAGTGAAGGGATTGGCAGAGAGGTGCAGCAGATGAAGAGCGACGTGTAAGGAAGATGAGCCTGGCAGAGGCATTCATTATGGATTGAAAAGGAGCTAGGTGGCAGCTAGGGAGACCAGAGAGGACAGAGTTGCAGTAATCGAGGCGGGAAAGTATGAGAGAGTGGATTACAATTTTAGTTGTGTCTTGTGTAAGGAAATGTCTAATTTTAGAGATGTTTTTAAGGTGGAAGTGGCAGGCTTTAGCCAAGGACTAAATGTGAGGAGTGAAAGAAAGGTCTGAGTCAAATGTGACCCCGAGACATCGGGCATGTGGGTTAGGGGTAATGAAGGAGTTGTCAACAGTTATAGAGAGATTAAGGATGGAGATTTTGGAAGAAGGGGGGAAAATAAGGAGCTTAATTTTGGAGAGATTTAGCTTGAGGTAGTGAGAGAACATCTAGGAAGAGATAAGAGAAAGACAGTTAGCAAGGAAGGGTTAGCAAGGAAGGAGATAGGTCTGGTGCAGAGAAGTAGATTTGGGTGTCGTCGGCATACAAATGATATTGGAAACCGTGGGACTTTATTAGGGAACCTAATGATGACGTGTAGATTGAGAAGAGTAGGGGACAGAGCCTTGCTGTACCCCAACAGAAAGTGGTGATGGGGCAGAGGAGGCCCCAGCGAAGGCTACACTAAAGGAACGGTTTGACAGGTAGGAAGAGAACAACGAGAGGGTCACAGATGCCGAAGGAATGGAGGGTTTGGAGCAAAAGAGGGTGGTCAACAGTATCAAAGGCTGCAGACAGATCAAGGAGGATAAGCAGAGATAAGTGGCCTTTTGATTTTGCTGTAAGTAGGTCATTGGTAACCTTAACGATTGTTGTCTCTGCAGAGTGATGGGGACAAAATCCAGATTGCAGTGGGTCAAGGATGGAGTTTAATGTAAGGAAATGGGATAGGCGTGCATATACTAGTTTTTCGAGAAGCTTTGAGGCAAGAGGGAGGAGGGAAATAGAGTGGTAGTTGGATGGGGAGGTTGGATCAAGGGAAGGTTTTTGGAGGATAGGTGTGACCAGTGCATGTTTCAGAGATAAGGGATATATACCGGTGCTGAGGGAAATGTTGAAAATGTGTGTGAGTATAGGGGTAAGGGTAGAAGAGAGGGAGGGGAGTAGCACTGAGGGGATAGGGTCAAGGGGGCAGATAGTGAGGTGAGAGCGTAGTATAAGTGCCGAAACTTCTTCTGCAGTTACAGGGGAGAAAGAGCTAAGTTTATGGCTATGTGGGTTGTGGTTGGTTGTGAGCATTTGAGGGGTTGAGAGAATGGAATTATGTTGAGAGCTGATTTAGTTTCTGATGGAGTCAATTTTGTTATTGAAGTGGCTGGCAAAGTCTTGAGCTGACAGAGAAGTTGTATTAGGATGTGGGGTTGGGCAGAGAAGAGTATTGAAAGTGGAGAACTGACGTTTTGGGCTTGAAGAAAGATTAGTGATAAGAGTAGAGAAGTAATTTTGCTTATAGAGATTAAGGGCAGAATAGTAGGAGTTCAAGATGAATTTGTAATGAAGAAAATCAGCTGAACTCCGAGATTTTCTCCAGTGCCACTCAGCTGTACGGGAACATCTGCGTAGGTACCATGTCAGAGGAGTATGCCAGGGCTGAGGATGAGTGTGTGATTTCCGAGCTATGGTAAGAAGGGCCAGATTGTCAAGGATATATGTAATGGTGGAATTATAGTGGCAGATAAATTGGTCAGGGCAGGAAAAGGAGGAGAAGGATGAGAGGAGAGGTTCGAGGGAATTAGCAAGCTGTTGCTGATCTAATGACATAATGCTTCTGTGAAGTTTGGTGTGAGGAGTAGAAGGAGGGAGAGTTGTAGGGAGGGATGATATGTTGCAAGTGAGGAGATGGTGGTCAGAAAGAGGAAAAGGGGAGTTTTTGAAGTTTGAGATAGTGCATCAATAGCTAAAGATCAGGTCGAGGAAGTGACCGTCTTTGTGAGTGGGAGAATAAGTCAATTGTGACAAACCAAAAGAGGAAGTGAGTTGCAGAAGTTGTTTTGCAGAGTAGGCAGTGGGATGGTCAAGAGGTATGTTAAAGTCACCAAGAATGAGGGCAGGGGTGTCTGAGGAAAGGAAATAAGGTAGCCAGGCAGCCAAGTGATCTAGAAATTGAGTTGAGGAGCCAGGGGGTCGGTATATGACTGTAACACGTATAGAGAGGGAAGAGAATAAGCTAATAATATGGATTTCAAATGAGGAAAATGTGAGGGAAGAGATGGGTTGTATTTGTTGAAAGGTACAACAAGAGGAAAGTAAAATACCTACACCACCTCCTTGTCTATTACCAGACCTAGGAGTGTGGCTGAAGTGGAGTGCCCAAGTGCTAAGCCTACAGTGTTACATCAGCACATTGTTACATGTATTGTATCACTACCAATGGCAAGTTCCTCATATCAATTTGAGGGTATTATTAATACTGCGGCACCATTTACTAAAATTCTGCTTTAATTCTTTATCTAATTATTTTCCCATGTAGAAGTCTTTAGTCTAATAAATGATGCTACATTGATTTCTCAGTTAATTACATGAAAATTAACATAACCCAGTATGAGCAATATTAATTACTGTATGCTATTTATTCATATATGCTTAATATATCATGATAATTATTTTTGTAAAATATAATACAATTATAGTAAAAAGAATAATTTGCTGTACTGCTTTCATTTAAGCCAAAATGATTAATCTGATCCTTGATCTGTAATATAGTATAATATGTCTTATTAATAAATTCAGTTATAATTGAAAATGTTAATTCAATATGATTAGCGTACCCTTTGTACCCTTAGCAGAGGTCCAACTCTTTCAATATCCTTATTGTCCTGATAATATTTTTTATTCTTTTAACAAAAAAATGTAATAAATTAACCAAGCTGAACTTTTCTGATTTTCATTTATTGTATGAATTGAAATGACTTATTCACACCGACAGCCACAAATATACATGTATATATGTTTTTTTATATATATATATATATATATATATATATATATATATATATATATATATATATATATATATATATATATATATACTTTATATGTGTGTGTTTGTGTAAAATATAAATAAAATCATAGCTGATTTATATATATCAGGTGATCAATGGTATTATTTTAGGTATATTATGCCACTGACACCTTCAATAATATTGCTTTTAATTATAAAAAGCTCTAATGAAATAAACCTTTTATTTTACACTAAAATGTATCTTTAAACCCTTTATATTACAAGTAAATTTAAAGGATCACTTGCACCTAGTTTATATTTTTACCCTTCCTTTAAAATGTTTGTAATCTGCACAGCTATTTAGGTTAAAGGGGCACTGAACCCAAATTTCCTGATTCAGATAGAGCATGCAATTGTAAGCAACTTTCTAATTTACTTCTTTTCTTCATTCTCTTGCTATCTTTATTTCAAAAAGAAGGCATCTTAGCGATTTTTTTTGGTTCAGACCCTGGACAGCACTTGTTTATTGGTGGGTGAATCTATCCACCAATCAGCAAGAACAACCCAGGTTGTTCACCAAAAATGGGTCGGCATCTAAACTTACATTCTTGCATTTCAAATAAAGATACCAAGAGAATGAAGACAAAAATTGCATGCTCTATCTGAATCATGAAATAAAAAAATTGGGTTCAGTGTCCCTTTAAATCAGACAGTGGGGACTTTCAAATTAATATTGCTAGAACAAAGTAAAAATTATGCTATTATATGGATTAATATAGAAATGCAGTTGTACTGTTGTTAAGTATATTATGGTAACTGGTGTGTAATAACATTCGGCTAGATTACAAGTTTTGCGTTATTAGTAAAAAAGCAGCGGTAAGGCTCATAACGCTGCATTTTTACTACCGCTGCTATTACGGATCTTGTAGGTACAGCTGTCCCGCACACTTTTTTGGCCGTACCGCAAATTTTCGTAAAGTCTTTTTTCAATGGGACTTCCATTGCGCAGGTATTACAAGCTTTTTTTTTTAGGCCAAAAAGTGAGCGGTACAGCCTATCCTGCAAGATTTGTAACACATTCTAAAGTCAGTAGTTATGAGTTTTACACTACAAAGCCGTAGCATAAAAAACTAAAGTGCTAAAAAGTACACTAACACCCATAAACTACATATTAACCCCTAAACCGAGGCCCTGCCGCATCGCAAACACTAAAATAAAATTATTAACACCTAATCTGCCACTCCGGACATCGTCGCCACTATAATAAACATATTAACCCCTAAACCACCGCACTCCCGCATCGCAAACACTAGTTGAATATTATTAACCCCTAATCTGCCACCCCTAACAGCGCCGCCACCTACCTACATTTAGTAACCCTTAATCTGCTGCCCCAACGTCGCTGCCACTATACTAAATTTATTAACCCCTAAACCTAAGTCTAACCTTAACTTAACACCCACTAACTTAAATATAATTAAAATAAATCTAAATAAAAATTCCTATCATTAATTAAATAATTCCTATTTAAAACTAAATACTTACCTATAAAATAAACCCTAAGCTAGCTACAATATAACTAATAGTTACATTGTAGCTAACTTAGGGTTTATTTTTTATTTTACAGGCAAGTTTGTATTTATTTTAACTAGGTAGAATAGTTACTAAATAGTTATCAACTATTTACTAACTACCTAGCTAAAATAAATACAAATTTACCTGTAAAATAAAACCTAACCTGTCTTACACTAACACCTAACCTTACACTACAATTAAATCAATTACCTAAATTAAATACAATTAACTAAATTAAATAAAAATACCTAAATTACAAAAAAATCACTAAATTACAGAAAATAAAAAACAAATTACAAGATCTTTAAACTAATTACACTTAATCTAATAGCCCTATCAAAATAAAAAAAGTCCCAAAGAAATCAGCTCTTTTACCTGTAAATAAAAATAAAAAACAACCCCCAACAGTAAAACCCACCACCCACACAACCAACCCCCCAAATAAAACCCTAAAAAAAAAACTAAGCTCCCCATTGCCCTGAAAAGGGCATTTGGATGGGCATTGCCCTTAAAAGGGCATTTAGCTCTATTGCTGCCCACACCCTAATCTAAAACTAAAACCCACCCAATAAACCCTTAAAAAAACCTAACACTAACCCCTGAAGATCCACTTACAGTTTTGAAGGCATCCATCATCAACGAAGCCGGGAGAAGTCCTCAACGAAGTGGCAAGAAGTCCTCAACGAAGCCGGGAGAAATCTTCATCCAAGCCGGGAGAAGTCTTCATCCAGACGGCATCTTGGATGATGTAACCAAGAGTCGTCGGAAGAAGAGGATGCTCAGCGCCGGATGTCTTGAAGATGGACCCGCTCCGCGCTGGATGGATGATGATAGAAGATGCCGTCTGGATGAAGACTTCTGCCCGTCTGGAGGACCACTTCTCTCGACTTCGATGAAGACTTCTCCCGGCTTCGTTGAGGACTTCTTGCCGCTTCGTTGAGGACTTCTCCCGGCTTCGTTGACGATGGATGTCGGCTCTTCAAAAGTGTAAATGGATCTTCAGGGGTTAGTGTTAGGTTTTTTTAAGGGTTTATTGGGTGGGTTTTAGATTTAGATTAGGGTTTGGGCAGCAATAGAGCTAAATGCCCTTTCAAGGGCAATGCCCATCCAAATGCCCTTTTCAGGGCAAAGAGGAGCTTAGGTTTTTTTAGTTAGGGTTTTATTGGGGGGGTGGTTGTGTGGGTGGTGGGTTTTACTGTTGGCGGGGTTGTTTGTATTTTTGTTTTACAGGTAAAAGAGCTGATTTCTTTGGGGCTTTTTTTATTTTGATAGGGCTATTAGATTAAGTGTAATTAGTTTAAATATCTTGTAATTTGTTTTTTATTTTCTGTAATTTAGTGAGGTTTTTTTTGTAATTTAGGTATTTTTATTTAATTTAGTTAATTGTATTTAATTTAGATAATTGATTTAATTGTAGTGTAAGGTTAGGTGTTAGTGTAAGACAGGTTAGGTTTTATTTTACAGGTAAATTTGTATTTATTTTAGCTAGGTAGTTAGTAAATAGTTAATAACTATTTAGTAAATATTCTACCTAGTTAAAATAAATACAAACTTGCCTGTAAAATAAAAATAAACCCTAAGTTAGCTACAATGTAACTATTAGTTATATTGTAGCTAGCTTAGGGTTTATTTTATAGGTAAGTATTTAGTTTTAAATAGGAATTATTTAATTAATTAATTTTTATTTAGATTTATTTTAATTATATGTAAGTTAGGGGGTGTTAGGGTTAAGGTTAGACTTAGGTTTAGGGGTTAATAAATTTAGTATAGGGGCAGCGACGTTGGGGCAGCAGATTAAGGGTTAATAATATTTAACTAGTGTTTGCAATGCGGAAGTCAATATGTTTATTATAGTGGCGGCGATGTCCAGAGTGGCAGATTAGGGGTTAATAATTTTATTTTAGTGCTTGCGATGCGGGAGGGCCTCGGTTTAGGGGTTAATATGTAGTTTATGGGTGTTAGTGTACTTTTTAGCACTTTAGACTGGAGGACCACTTCTCTCGACTTCGATGAAGACTTCTCCCGGCTTCGTTGAGGACTTCTCCCAGCTTCGTTGACGATGGATGTCGGCTCTTCAAAAGTGTAAATGGATCTTCAGGGGTTAGTGTTAGGATTTTTTAAGGGTTTATTGGGTGGGTTTTAGATTTAGATTAGGGTTTGGGCAGCAATAGAGCTAAATGCCCTTTTAAGGGCAATGCCCATCCAAATGCCCTTTTCAGGGCAATGGGGAGCTTAGGTTTTTTTAGTTAGGGTTTTATTTGGGGGGTTGGTTGTGTGGGTGATGGGTTTTACTGTTGGCGGGGTTGTTTGTATTTTTATTTACAGGTAAAAGAGCTGATTTCTTTGGGGCAATGCCCCGCAAAAGGCCCTTTTAAGGGCTATTGGTAGTTTAGTTTAGGCTAGGGTTTTTTTTTTCATTTGGGGGGGGGGGGCTTTTTTATTTTGATAGGGCTATTAGATTAGGTGTAATTAGTTTAAATATCTTGTAATTTGTTTTTTATTTTGTGTAATTTAGTGGGGGGGGGGTGTTTGTAATTTAGGTATTTGTATTTAATTTAGTTAATTGTATTTAATTTAGGTAATTTATTTAATTGTAGTGTAAGGTTAGGTGTTAGTGTAAGACAGGTTAGGTTTTATTTTACAGGTAAATTTGTATTTATTTTAGCTAGGTAGTTAGTAAATAGTTAATAACTATTTAGTAACTATTCTACCTAGATAACATAAATATAAACTTGCATGTAAAACAAAAATAAACCCTAAGCTAGCTACAATGTAACTATTAGTTATATTGTTGCTAGCTTAGGGTTTATTTTATAGGTAAGTATTTAGTTTTAAATAGGAATTATTTAGTTAAAGGGCCACTAAACCCAAAATCTTTCTTTCATGATTCAGATAGAGAATAGAAATTTAAACAACATTACAATTTACTTCCATTATTTATTTTGCTTCATTTTTTAGATATCCTTAGTTGAAGAAAAAGCAATGCACATGGTGAGCCAATCACACAAGGCTTCTATGTGCAGCAACCAATCAGCAGCTACTGAGCATATCTAGACATGCTTTTCAGCAAAGAATATCAAGAGAATAAAACAAATTAGATAATATAAGTAAATTAGAAAGATGTTTAAAATTGCATTCTCTTTTCTAAATCATAAAAGAAAAAATGTGGGTGTTATGTCCCTTTAGTGATAGGAATTTTTATTTAGATTTATTTTAATTATATTTAAGTTAGTGGGTGTTAGGTTTAGGGTTAGACTTAGGTTTAGGGGTTAATAAATTTAGTATAGTGGCGGTGACGTTGGGGGCGGCAGATTAGGGGTTAATAAATGTAGGTAGGTGACGGCGATGTTAGGGGCGGAAGATTAGGGGTTAATAATATTTAACTAGTGTTTGCGATGCGGAAGTGAGGCGGTTTAGGGGTCATATGTTTATTATAGTGGCGGCGACGTTGGTGGCAGCAGATTAGGGTTTAATAAGTGTAGTTAGGTTGCTGCGACATTGGGGGCGGGAGATTAGGGGTTAATAAATTTAATGTAGGTGTTGGCAATGTTGGGGGCAGCAGATTAGGGGTTAATAAGTATAATGTAGGTGGCAGCGATGTCCGAAGCAGCAGATTAGGGGTTAATAAATATAATGTAGATGTAGGCGATGTCAGGGGTGGCAGATTAGGGGTTAATAAGTGTAAGATTAGGGGTGTTTAGACTCAGGGGGTTCATGTTAGAGTGTTAGGTGTAAGCATAAATTTTCTTTCCCCATAGGAATCAATGGGGCTGCGTTACGGAGCTTTACACTGCTTTATTGCAGGTATTAGGCTTTTTTTCAGCCGGCTCTCCCCATTGATGTCTATTGGGAAATCGTGCACGAGCACGTACAACCAGCTCACCGCTGACTTAAGCAGCGCTGGTATTGGAGTGCGGTATGGAGCACAATTTTGCTCTATGCTCACTTCTTGTTTTTTAACGCCGGGTTTATAAAAACCTGTAATACCAGTGCTGTAGGCAAGTGAGCGGTGACAATAACATGCAAGTTAGCACCGCACCCCTCTTACCGCAAAACTCGTAATCTAGCCGATTGATAGAAGATTTACAGACAGACAGTTATTGTGCTTCCAAACTCATGATTTTTTTATTTAACTTTATTCTGTGCTTGTAATATCATTGGTACATGAACACTGATTAATGAAGTAGGAAGCTCTTGGCAAGTGATGCTTTGTACTGTCAAAAATGTAAATGATGAATTTGTAATATTAAAACTTAGATCTTTCTAGACACAATAGGATTTTTTTGGAATCTAAAAATGATAAGAAGGAAACTGGTAATAATTCAGCTTTGCCTCTGATATTATTAACATTGCACAGATAAATGTTAAAAGAACATTAATCTGAAAATGAAATCTCCATTTCTGAGCAGTGCAATAATATTAGTGCTATTCTGCATTAACATTGCTCAAATGCAATCAACGTAGCTTCTATTTTTGAGCTCTGAAGCTTAGGCAATAGTCTACGGCACACTAACAACTACATGTATGAAAATGCAAAGGGGGCTAAATCCCGCACATAACTGACTTCTATGGGGTGTGCAGTAAAATTAATGTCACAAATCTCTCAAACACTAAACTAAGCGTGTGCTAATTCTATGGTGTGCAAGTAATGGCGTTTTCAATGTTCTATGCTATACTATTAATAATAATAATGGTGTATTTCAAGTCTCAAACATGGCTTAATTTTACAGCAGTATTTTAGATAACTCACACATAACTCACCACTGGAAATACAAGCTCAGTAAGAACACTTATAGTAATAAATATTCTAAAGCTCGAATAACCTCTCCAGTCTCTCAGCTTTCTCTGTTTAATGCTTAGTCTATTTATTATGTGTTTATTTTTTAAATTTTGAACTCACCTCTCTTTACGTAGTGCATAAGTTGTATGTAATGACATTTGTATTGAGGAGAATGTAAAGGTCATTATAGCCTTAGCTTATCTATGGCAGCGAGCAAGGTACAGTACATCAGCCTTAGAAGTGTTGAACAAAGGAAATGTCCACAGCACCTGTGTATTACAGTCCCTCAGAACATGCCAAAGCTTACGACTACTTTTTGATATTTGACCACTTAGAGGATTATATTGAGAAATAAAAACCATTCTGTTATTCTTTTCTCTGGTGTTCTCAGGATTATTCTTATTCAGAATTTCTTTCTTTTTCTCCTTAAGGATAAGGGACTGTAATAAATAGTTGCTCCACTTCAAGGATCGTCCCTTAATGGCACATAGAAGGGTTCCAAACCTACATGACCATCTAGTTAGGTCAGATGTAGGCCCGAGCCATGAAGCGAGACAAACATATATGAGTGTAAAATATTCTGGATCATATATATCCCTGTTTAAATTGCATGAGTTGTAGCTCAATTATAAGAGGGAAGTTTTTCCACCACCCACATAATGGGAAAATATATAAAATCAGTGGGTACTATACTTGTGAAATAACTCATTTATTTAATTAAGTGTCCCTGTTCCCTGGTGTACATAGGGGAAACGACCCGTAAAGCTAGAGATAGGATGAGCCAACACCGCTCCAATATACGTTGTGGGAACTTAGAAGTGCCGTATCTAGCCATTTTGTAGAGAAAGCTCACAGAGTAAGCCAAATGAGATGGCAAATTATTGACCATATATGCATACCAAGAAATGGGGCTGATAGGGAAAAATTATTAAAACAAAGAGAAACATGGTGGATATACAAATTAGAGACAATGGTCCCCAAGGTTTAAATAGGGACTATGACATGTCAGTGTTTTTGTAGACCATCAGTTCTAAAAATGTATACATTAATTAATTACACACTATATAGTATTATTCATTGATAGGTAGGTTCATGTATTAGGCTAAATTAATTTGTATCAGATGCTTTATGTACAAGTTTACATGTTTTTGTTGGTGTTAATGTAACAATTTTTACCGCCACTAGGTGGTGCAAGAGATGTATCGAATTTCAAATTTGAAATCTGGCGCCAAGACAAAGGTTTAAAAGGCAGAAGCATTGCCAGTTAACCCATGTATGATTAAGGGGAACAACCCCGAAACGTTGCTGTATTTTAGTCTTTATTAAAGGGCCAGTAAACCTAGGAAATAATGTTATATAATTCTGCACATAGTGCAGAATTATATAACATTAGCTTAGCTCCAGATTTAAAAAGTGAATAGTTAAAAAGATATCACGCAAAGAAAACAGAACACCGCTCTTGACTCTACTGAACGGGTCTGTTTTCTTCTGCTAAGCGCATCTGGGCACGCTGTCTAATCACAGCCGGCCTGATCGCGCTATTAAAATCAATGTAGCTTGCTCCCGCTACCAGACCAGAGCGGGAGCAAGCTACATTGATTTTAATAGCATGATCGGGCGCGCTGTGAATAGACAGCGTGCCCGTGATGCGCTTAGCAGAAGAAAACAGACCCGCTCAGTAGAGCTAAGAGCGGTGTTCACTTTTCTTTGCGTGATATCTTTTTAACTGTTAACTTTTTAAATCTGGAGCTAAGCTAATGTTATATAATTATGCACATAGTGCAGAATTATATAACATTATTTCCTTGGTTTACTGGCCCTTTAAAGATCTTTGAAGATATCTGGTGTTGTGGACATTTGCTTTGTTCATCTTTACTTGTTGGGAGTTGTGGCAGTCCCCCTGTCGTCACGGGCATTGTTTCAGTTGTTGCTGTTCCATTTGTTGATGTTAGCTTTAGAAGAGTGACAGCCAATGCATGCCCTATGTTATTCATTTATGTATAGCGTTAACAACTGTGTAAGGAACTCCTTTCTCTGCTTCCAAGATCACTACCTGCTTGAATTTGTGTCCCTTTTGTGAATAATTTCCACATCTTGATATTTCAGTTTCCATTGTTTCTTGAAAACTGTATTTATTGTCTTTGTCTTTTGTACGCCACTTCTGCACCAATGTTTACTTGTTAAATATGTAAAATTTAGATTTATGCAATTTTGCTTAAGGCTCAGATGAAAATGATGAATAGTCCCATGTGTGCAATGATAGATTTCATGTTATGAAAAGAAGCCCACTGAGGTTTTCTTCTTTTTAACACACATTCACATATTTGCAAGTGCATTCAAACACTCCATAGACTTATCTTAAAGACGAAAACATTTAGATAAAAAGAATTATACAAACATTCTAATACATAGGACTTTAGCTAGTTTAAATAATAAAGGCAAATAAGTTAACTAAGATACACATAAAATATAAAAAATCACATTCTAGTTTTCTATCAAGGCAAATGTAAGAGCAATGAACAGCATATGAGAATAGAGAACTATTGCAGGCAAACACAGAATGAATGACACGCTTTCATGACTTAAAGGACATAAAATTCAAGTATAAGATGCAGCAAATTAATGCCTTGTATGTTTGCTAATGTATACTCTGAGAACTTTATTAGACTGACAGAGAATGTTATTCGTGCTTCCTCTAAAAACATAAATATATTGATTATTGATCTTGCCAAATGTGCTAAATTCTATTTTTTCCCTAATGCTACTGTGAGAAAGAAAAGGTTTTAAGGGGACAGTATAGTCAAAATTAAACTTTTACGATTCAGATAGGGCATGCAATTTTAAACAACTTTAAAATTTACTTTTATAATCAAATTTGCTTTGTTCTCTTGGTATTCTTTATTGAAAGCTAAACGTAGGTAGGCTCGTATACTAATTTCTAAGTCGTTGAACTGACTCTTATCTTAGTGCATTTTGACAGTTAGACACTGCTACTTTATTTACAAATCAGCACTGATTGGCTAAAATGCAAGTCCGTCAAAATAACTGAAATAAGGAGGCAGTCTGCAGAGGCTTAGATACAAGGTAATCACAGAGGTATTGTGTGTTCATATAACAGTGTTAGTTATGCAAAACTGGGAAATTGGTAATAAAGGGATTATCTATCCTTTTTAAACAAAAACAATTCTGGATAAGACAGTCCCTTTAATGATGTATACATGGGTTTTTCTTTATTAATGGAAGGGACTCTGATTTACCCTTCCCTCTGAGATGCAGCAGCATTCCTCTTCACTATTTCCTCTTCTGCGTTTTAGCACGGGGTGATAAATTGCTCACTCTTAAAGGCACAGAGCCTGTACCTGAACCTGCACCTGTGCTACCTGAGCCTACACCTGTACTACCTGACCCTGTACCTGATCCACATCTGTGCTACCTATCTGAACCCACAATTGTGCTGCCTGTACCAGAGCCCGCACTTGTGCTACCTGAGCTTGTAAATGAGTCTGCACCTGTGCTACCTGAGCCTGTACCTGAGTCTGCACCTGTGCTACCTGAGCTTGTACCTGAGTCTGCACCTATGCTACCTGAGCTTGTACCTGAGTCTGCACCTGTGCTACCTACCTGAGCCTGTACCTGAGTCTGCACCTGTGCTACCTGAGCTTGTACCTGAGTCTGCACCTGTGCTACTTGAGCCTGTACCTGAGTCTGCACCTGTGCTACCTGAGCCTGTACCTGAGTCTGCACCTGTGCTACCTGAGCCTGTACCTGAGTCTGCACCTGTGCTACCTGAGCCTGTACCTGAGTCTGCACCTGTGCTACCTGAGCCTGTACCTGAGTCTGCACCTGTGCTACCTGAGCTTGTACCTGAGTCTGCACCTATGCTACCTGAGCTTGTACCTGAGTCTGCACCTGTACTACCTACCTGAGCCTGTACCTGAGTCTGCACCTGTGCTACCTGAGCTTGTACCTGAGTCTGCACCTGTGCTACTTGAGCCTGTACCTGAGTCTGCACCTGTGCTACCTGAGCCTGTACCTGAGTCTGCACCTGTGCTACCTGAGCCTGTACCTGAGTCTGCACCTGTGGTACCTTAGCTTGTATTTTAGCTTATATCTCTGCTACCTGAGCCTGTACCTGAGACTGCACCTGTGCTACAGAACCTGCACCTCACCTGTTCCTGCAACCTTGTCTGTGGCTTCGCCTATTCCTGTTGCATTGTCTGAGATCTCACCTGTTCCTGTGGCATTGTCTGTGGATTCACCTGTTCCTGTGGCATTGTCTGTGGCTCACCTGTTCCTGTAGCATTGTCTGCAGCCTCACCTGTTCCTGTGGCATTGTCAGCGGCCTCACCTGTTCCTGTGGCATTGTCTGTGGATTCACCTGTTCCTGTGGCATTGTCTGTGGCTCACCTGTTCCTGTGGCATTGTCTGCAGCCTCACCTGTTCCTGTGGCATTGTCAGCGGCCTCACCTGTTCCTGTGGCATTGTCAGCGGTCTCACCTGTTCCTGTGCATTGTCTGTGGCTCACCTGTTCCTGTGGCATTGTCTGTGGCTCACCTGTTCCTGTGGCATTGTCAGCGGTCTCACCTGTTCCTATGGCATTGTCTGTGGCTCACCTGTTCCTGTGGCATTGTCTGCGGCCTCACCTGTTCCTGTAGCATTATCTGTGGCTTCACCTGTTCCTGTGGCATTGTCTGTGGCCTCACCTGTTCCTATTTAACTTGTCTGTGGCCTTTTCTGTGGCCTCCCCTGTTCCTCCAGCCTTTTTCTCTCTTTAGCTGAATACATAACTCTAATTCAGATGAAACAACAAATTGATCCTGCAGAATTTCAGCATTTGGCCTTCCACCATAAAATTGCAAAACATCACAACAATTAAAGGGGCAGTCTAGTCCAAAACAAACTTTCATTATTCAGATAGTGCATGTAATTTTAAACAATTTTCAAATTTACATCTATCACCAATTTTGCTTGGTTCTCTTGGTATTCTTAGTTGAAAGCTAAACCTAGGAGCTTCATGTGCTAATTTCTAAGCCCTTGAAGGCTGCCTCTCATCTCAGGGTATTTTGACAGTTTTTCACCACTAGAGGGTGTTAGTTCATGTTTTTCATATAGATAAGACTGTACTCATGCAAGTGGAGTTCCTAGGAGCCAGCACTGAATAGCTAAAATGCAAGTCTGTCAATAGAACTGAAATAAGGGACAATTTGCAGAGGCTTAGATACAAGATAATCATAGAGGTAAAAAGTGTATCAATATAAGTTTGTTGGTTATGCAAAACTAGGTAATGGGTAATAAAGGGATTATCTATCTTTTAAAACAATAAATATTCTGGTGTTGACTGTCCCTTTAAAGCTCCAAAACACCCTGCTCCAAAACACCCTGCAGCACATCCACCTGTGACTGCAAATAACAAGGGATTGTTCCTTTGTAAACAAGCAACTAGATACTAAGATTCACTCCATAATGAGATGTGGTTACTGGGCAAATTTTGAGGTAAGATATGTTCAGCTGATATTTTATAGTCAACTTTTTTACATATATGCAACATCAGTTTCAAGTGATACAACATATAGGGACTAGCACAATGACTATTAATTATACTTTCACTATTCAGGGAGAGCATGCAATTAAAACAAAAAACAAAAAATCCTTTCCAATTTACTTCCATTATCAAATTGTGCACAATCTCTTTATTTGCACACTTTTTGAGGCACCAGCTCAAGGTTCTCACATGATACAGGGGACAGAGTAATGAAAAGAACTTTTGAAATGTACCTGAAAAAAGCATGCATTGTTGTGTTGTATAATAATTATTATGTTTTTGGTGATTAAGCAATTCAGCAGTGTTTAAAAGGATAATCTAGTCAAAATTAAACTTTCATAATTCAGAGAGGGCATGCAATTTTAAGCAACTTTCTAATTTACTCCTATTCAATTTTTCTTCATTCTCTTGGTATCTCTATTTGAAAAAGCAAGAAAGTAAGCTTAGGAGCCAGCCCATTTTTGGTTCAGCCCCTGGGTAATATTATTATTATCAGGTATTTGTAAAACGCCAACAGATTCCGCAGCGCTATAAACATAGGCAGTATACAAGATTACATTTACAGGGATCAAATGGGTAGAGGGCCCTGCCGAGAGTTGCACTGCTGTAGTCGGCTCTAATGAAGGGGTACTACAAACATCTGGGCTCATAGGCTTACATGCTAAGGGGTTCAAGGGGATAGCAGTGGAGATAGGAAGGATAGTGTAGGTTGGATGCATCCCTGAATATCCCTGTGACTTTAGGTTATTTTTTGCTTAATTGTATTTTGGGAGTTAAGTTGTTAGTCTGGGTTTTTCCTTAAGATTTCCCATAAATAAATCATAAGTGGTGGCAGCTTATTTAGTTTTAGTGGCAGTAAAGGGGAGTTTTGGGCAGACTAGAGAGTGTTGTTGACCCTTGCACCCACTGAACTAAGTCCCAGGTTTGCCTGGAGTGGTTAGACTGTGACAGATTAGTGAAAGTAGAAAGGGTCCGTTAACAAGTGACTGGCACAGGGTTGGTTAACCCGGTCGTCACAAATTGAATCATCAAAGTTTAATTTTGACTAGACTATCCCTTTAATGGTTCTTTTAGTCATTAAAAGATGAAGATTTGTCATGGCGATGCATCCATAATCATTGTTTAATTTCAAAGGCTCTACTACACTCACAATTATCACATATTGAAAGATCAGTGCTCTTCTGCTGTATTATTAATATCATATGACTAGAAACCAGTAGTGGTATGGTGATCCAAATTAAAGAAAATATTAAAATCTAGAACTAAAAGGAAAAATGATAGGTGACTATAGAGAAGTAGATAGGTTTGAAGTAACACTGTAAAAAGTTAAAGCAATGCTATAAAGTTGTGTGATTGAGCCCATACTGTGGCCTCTATTTATCAAAGGTCTGTCAGACCTGATCCAACAATGCGGATCAGGTCCGATAGACCTCGCTGAATGCGGAGAGCAATACGCTTTCCATATTCAGCATTGCACCACGGAGAGCTGCTGGTGCCACGCTGCCCCTGCAGACTCGCGGCCAATTGGCTGCCAGCAGGGGGGTGTCAATCAACCCGATCGTACTCGATCGGGTTTATTTCCGGCGATGTCTGTCTGTCTGCTTAGAGCAGGCAGACAGGGTTATGGAGCAGCGGTCTTTGTGACCGCTGCTTCATAACTGCTGTTTCTGGCGAGCCTGCAGGCTCGCCAGAAACACGGGACATCAAGCTCCATTCGGAGCTTAATAGATAGGCCCCTGTGCCTTTTTCCCATTGGAATCATGTTGGGAGGAACTCATGGGAAAGATCATTCATTTTCTTTACTATCTGATTGTATTTTTTTACAATAGAGAAAGATACTTGAAATGTAGCATTTTATTAAGTGGACAAATTTATCTGTACTGCTCCCCAAATATATCATACAGTGTCATACAGTATTTCAAAATATTAATAAAGTAATTTAAACTTACACAAATAGAATTATTGACCAACAAAAAAAAAACAAATCAAAATAATTTTCTATTGTTTTCTTTCTTTATTTTAAATATTCTAAAAATATTTCATAAAAAGTTTAACATGAGTGGTACAGTTAAAACACAGCTATTTTCTTTTTTTAATATCTATTTGTCAAGGTAATATAGAGAAATTACAGGTATCCCTCTCTCATCACTATCAAAGGCAGTTATAGTTTCTTTGATGAAATATGTTACCTTAGAGAGTATGTACTAAACTGTCTCATTGAAAAAAAAAAGTCCTCCACCAGCTGTGTTCTAAAGGGAAATAGTGTATGTTGATAAAAAATCAATTAAGCAGATGCTAACAACATTGAAATTCAGGAAATGCTTCCCAGTCCAACTTAATCATTTAAATCTTTCATGTTGATATGATGGCAGGTGAAATATTCTGCTGAAAGCCATATTCCACTTTTTTTCACATAATCCACATATTCTGCTGTAGTTTTAATACATAGGAAACACTGATCAAATAGATATATATCTACACACACAGACATTTTATATATATATATATAATCCCAAAAAGAAGCAGGCACTCTCCGTTTGAACTATCAAATTATTTTACTAAGAGTGTTGTAAGTCTGAGGACGGGGGTTAAACCCCGAAACGTCACTTAGTAAAATAATTTGATAGTTCAAACGGAGAGTGCCTGCTTCTTTTTGGGATTGTTTGTAGCTATTTGCTGTGCACCCCGGACTGTATTTGAGAGTGCTTCACCACTGGACTTTGGCGTATATATATATATATATATATATATATATATATATATACAGTATATATATATATATTAATAAATAACTAAAAAGAAAAAAATATATAAGTTGAAAGCAAATGCAATCTTGAGAGCGCATCACATTTTACGCTTGTTGGACGGATTAGCGCACATAAAGAATTAATTATCTCAAAGCTTATTTTTCAAAATATTAAATATTCAAAAATTATTATTAAAAAATATTATACATACTTTAAAAAAAATGTAATATATTTTTTTTACAGTATGCATAATAGTTTACATACCCACTTTGGGATTTACTCACGCGCACACTTTTACTTTTAATTTGTAATTTCTGTGCAAAACGATTGTGTATTAATAACAAAGCTAATTTCTCTCCCTCTCTCTCTACTGTCTCTCTTCCTCTCCATCTCTCTCTCCTTCTCTTTCTCTCTCTCTCTCACTCTCTCATTCTGTCTCTCTCCATCGCCCTGTCTCCTTCTCTCTCTCTTGTTCTCCCTCTCTATCCCTCTCTATCTCTCTCTCCTTCTGTCTCTATCCCTCTCTCTCTCCTTCTTTCTCTCTCTCTGCTTGTCTCTCTCCCTCTCTCTCTCTCCTCTGTCTCTCTTCCTCTCACTCTCTCTCTCTCCCTCTCTCTCTCCCATTCTCTCTCTCTCTCTCTTTCTCTCTCTCTCCCCTCTCTGTCTCCCCCCTCTCCCCTCTCTTTCTCTCTCTCTCCTCTATCTCTCTCTCTCTCTCTCTCTCTCTCTCTCTTTCTCTCTCCCTCTCTCCAATCTCTCTCTCTCTCTCTCTCTCTCTCTCTCTCTCTCTCTCCTCTCTCTCTCTCTCTCTCTCTCTCTCTCTCTCTCTCTCTCTCTCTCTCTCTCTCTCTCTCTCTCTCTCTCTCTCTCTCTCTCTCTCTCTCTCTCCCTCTCCCTCTCTCTAGGTTTTTTAGACACAACAACAGCAAAACAGGCAGTTTAACATTCAGGAGGGAAATCCATTCTCTGCAGCACATCACAGTACTTTATGGTACTTTGTAGAATAATGTCCTTTTTACAAATTATTCAAAGCATCAGAGTCCTTTTAATGTGTAGGGATTTTTAGGCAGTGCAATAAACTGTTGGAAGAAGCATTGTAAATGTTGGTTTTATATGTGGGTATACAATTACCTTACTTTCGGCTAGATTTGGAGTTCGGCGGTAGATGGGTTTCTAACGCCACGCGAGTTTTATGTCTAACGCACGGCATTGTTTGACTCCGGTATTTAGAGTTAAAAAAAGACCATCTAACGATGCTCCTAACGCGTGTATGTCACACGCGGCATACTGCCCGCGTTAGACAGTCTCCCATAGAGATCAATGGGAAAGCAAAAAAATAGCTTTTTTCACCTAACACTCGATCTCGCGAGAATACGCACAGCTCGGTCATATGACGCATACCACATCATGCACAACAATAACACGCCGCAAATGTCACAACAACAATCAATCAACAAAGCACACAAGCATTACACATTCACAAGCGGGGGGATTTTTAATAAAATTGAATACGGGGAATACGCATATATTTTAAGATGCGGAAATTCGCAAAATAACAACAAGGAATAAAAAATATATACATACACTAGAAAAATAATCGCATTCAATATCACTATATATTAGGACAAACATACATATACAACACTTCATTAATACCACACCATCGCAAATTCACATTTAAAAAGAATACTATTGGACAATGTTAGAGAAAACGACCACTATGACATCATCGCATTCTACACATTCCACAAATACTAACTCCAAATGAGCATGCGCAAATTCACACAACTAATACACATTGCACTAATATTAATTGCTAATAAAGCACACCTGAACACAATTTACAACGGAAATTGGTACATCATTAAACATTTACACAGGGTATATAAGCACCACACAAGCAGGGCTTCTTTGACTGTGTTGCTGGTGGGTCTTTGGAGATTGGAGGTTTAAGATTAGAGAGTTGGTGCATTATTGTGAGTGAGTTAGTGTTAGCGTGAGAGAGTCAGTTGTTAGTGTTATCGTGAGTGAGTTAGTGGGAGTTAGTGGGAGTGGGAGAGAGTCTGTTAGTGGGAGCGTGAGTGAGTTAGTGGGAGTGGGAGTTGTTAGTGAGAGTTGTTAGTGGGAGCGTCAGTTAGTGGTAGTTAGTGAGAGTTAGTGGGAGTGTTTGTTAGTGAGAATTAGTAGTAGTGTGTTAGTGAGAATTAGTAGTAGTGTGAGTTAGCGAGCGAGTGATTTTTCTGTACACGTAACACATTTACACGCAAACACATTCAATACATACATACACTTATCAATAACACTACATACACTCCATACCCCCTACCCCCTCATACTACACTCCATACCCCATTCCCTGTAGTCCCATTCCCTTTCATCCCATTTACTCTTATCCCATACCCCATACCCATCCCATACCCATCCCCTAGTTACATTTAGTTTACATATCCTCCTTTTAGTCTTCTTCTTCTTTTGGTTTATTTAAATACTCCTTACCCTCTTTGTTTTTTTACATCCCTCTCACACTTTCAGCACTTTTTTTGTCTTTTTAGTTCTTTATTTTGACCCCCTTTCATTTCATCACACTCACTTTTTGTTTGATTATTTGGGGTTTAGTTTAGGGAACAGATGGAGGCCAGGCAGGGGAGAGGTAGAGGGGGGAGGAGAGGGAGGGGGAGAGGAACAGGGCAGGAAGGGGGGCAGGAAGGGGGGCAGGAAGCGGGGGTGGAAGCGGTGGGTGGACCCAGCCACTTGGTTCAAGATGAACAAGTGGCTGGGCCCAGTGGCGGACAGAGTAGGGCTTCACAGTCCGGGAAACAGAGGGCATCGTCACAGGGGAAGGCCAAGGCGACTAGGGAGGCGAGGTTTTCGATGGAGGAGAAGGAGGCCCTCGTAGAGGCCTATATGGCCAGGTATAGGAGGCTGCAGCACCAGAAGACTACCCCGACTGACAAGAGGAGGCTCTGGAATGAGATAAGAAATGCAGTCAATGCAGTGGGTGGCCGGAACAGAGATCTTGATTCGATAAAACATCGCTACCGGGACTGTAAGATGGATCTCAAGAAAAAGTTAAGCCTGGAGGCCCGACATGCCGCAGGAACCGGTGGCGGACCTGCCCTGGAAATAGAGTACTGCCGATGGGAGGAAATGTTGCGGCCCAGCATCTCCGAGGTGGAAATAGTCGGTATTGGAGGAATTGATACCGGGAACCTGCCACTCTCATCTGACGGTAAGCTCATTCAACAATAAATTCACATACGAATGTATTTCAAGGGACACTATACGCAAACCTTTACTTTCATAATTGAGGTAGCGAATACAATTTGACAAAACATTCAAATGTACTTATATTACCTAATTTGAATCATTCTTGAGATATATTTTAATTAAGAAATAGCCATGCACACGGTGAAACAATTACAGGAGGCAGCTATATTCAGCTAACAATCAGCATCTTATAAGCATATTTAGATATGCTTTTCAGCAAAGAATATCCAGAGAATGAAGCTAATTAGATAAGAAAAGTACATTAGAAAGTTGATAATAAATGTATGCTTCTAAATCATGAAAGATAAAACATTGGGTTTCATGTCCCTTTAAGGATCAGATTAATGCTATAACGTTGTTTACACGCATTCAATTACTTTGCGGTTACATCAGTATCTAGGCTATAGGTTAGGTGTGCATTTAAACAGACTGAAAACAAACGCGAAAACATTCAGATTGACCAGAGATATCACAAACACGGTTTTGAAAAAGCGGAAATCGTATTGATTGTTTGTTAGATTTCAAAGTGGATTAATGATTCTGCATTTGTAATTGTATCGTAAGCTAAGTCATTTAAAACTTGATTTGCAAATATGCTAATATATACATTTTTTTTTTTTTTTTTTTAAATATACAGAGTCTGGGGAGGAGGCAGCAGAAGAAACACAGCCTCATCTATCTCCCCGGGATGAGAGTGGTGGGGAGGAATTTCCACTTCGGAGGGAAGAGGCCCCCCGTGACAAAGAGTGCACGGAAGCTGATGAAGAGGCCCCGGAAGCAGAGGAGGAGCCCGCGGAACCAGAGGACCCTCAAGGACCCGCACACCGACGTGCACGGGCACCCCGCCGTGCACGGGCACCCCGTCGTGCACGGGTACCCCGCCAAGCACAACAAGAGGAAATAGCGGAGGTGCGGGTTCTACTGGACTACATAGACCAGATGCGTAACTCCCGGATACAAAATATCGAAGGCCGCACTCGAATTCTTGATGGACAAAATCAAATAATTGAAGGACAAAACCAAATAATAAAGATACTCAATAGAATCGAACAAGGCCAAAACAGAATCTTTAATCTGCACCAAGAGATGTTCAATTTTTTCCGGGAGGCGCATGCTGGTCTACCTCCTGGTCCGCCTCCTGCTGCTGGGCCTCCTGCTGCTGGGCCTCTTGCTGCTGGGCCTCCTGCTGCTGGGCTATCTCCTCCTGCCGGCCCATCTACTCCTGCCGGCCCATCTACTCCTGCCGGCCCATCTACTCCTGCCGGGCCATCTACTCCTCTTCAGCCATCTCCTCCTCTTCAGCCAGCTTCTCCTCCTCAGCCATCTTCTCCTCCTCAGCCATCTTCTCCTCCTCAGCCATCTTCTCCTCCTCACCTTGGTCGTCCCAGTACTCTTCCTTCCACTCTTCCCACAACATCTCCAAGGAGAACTCTTCGGAGTCGGCAGTTGCCCCTCCCAGAGCCTCAGCCCCGTGGGAAGAGGGGAAGGAAGAGGAAGTAAGTATTTATTTTCATCTTTAATGTTTTTTTTATTTAATGTGTAATGGATAGGTATGTGATGATGTGGTTTTCATACACTTGTGGACCACACTCTGTATATAATCTACTTCTATGGGACCGGGTCCATGGAGGAAGATTGTTTGCAGAGTGTGGGTTATAAGTGTGTGAAAACCACATCATCACATACCTATCCTTGTTCATGATATTGATTGGTTTCTGTGATGTGATGTCCAAACTGTTTCCCGAATCGTAAACAAAATTACCATTACAATTATCCATGATGGCATATTACTGTTTGAATGCCAATAACACAGCTTAAAGGGACAGTCAGAAAATTATTGATTACAAAGAAAACACTGTATTACGCATTATCAAGTTGGAAACAACAAAACATGGAGAAATACGTGTGACTTATGTGCTTAACCTTGTATCTATGACTAGGAAAAATGACCACTTATTTGTTGTTCTGACATAACAACATTTTAGATATCAATGATCAATACATGGTAAATAATATGCTGTATGAGCACAAGGTTTTACATATAAAAATGCTATCCAAATGCCCTCTAGTGGTCAAATTGTATAATGATTACATGCACTCTTCAAGCTCGAAGAAATGAGCACACGAACCTCATAGGTTTAGCTAGCAAATTTAAATAAACAAAGACAAATGATTAATTGGTGAGAAACCTTTGATATCATTGATATTACAAAATTGACTTTTAGAATAAGGCAAAACATTATTTGTTTTCTAAACTGTCCCTTTAACAAAATTACATATGCTAACACATATTTGAAGCTTGTTGGTATATCTACATGTACTTTGTCAAAAATTAAATATTGAAATCCGATTTATATTGACGTGTTAAATAAAGTATATTTTCTTAAAGAGACATTATTGTGTTAATTTTTTTTTAGAAAGACATTTGTTTGAACAATGAATACGGTTTAAAGTCCTTTTAGGAGTGGGGGGTGAAAATATGCTAACAATAATATATTTGAAGATTAAACAATGTGGAACTCATACATGATACAAAAATCAACATTTGCATTAAAGGGACAGTATACTATATTTTTAACAGAACTGTATGTAATAGACACTACTACAAAAAACAAGATTAACATTTACTGATATCAATATTACAAAGCTTCAAACACTTTCAAAGAAAATCGGGTTAGCTCTATTGAAAATATAGATGAACCCCCATTACAACCGTAAAACAAGACAATACCCCATCATTAACATATGAAAAGACCCTTTACACAAACAGGAGAAAGCTGGAGATGGTACTCACATGAAACTCAGAGGCTGGGCGAGGAGTCTGAAAATTAATTACATTTTCTTTGAACAGAAGCAAAATGAAACGTGTATTTGTTAAACAATGGACTATCTAACTAGAGACAAAATAAAAAGTTTTGATTTATAATGTGAGTGTCTAATGAACCTTTAATAAAATATACAACGAAATTACATTTAGAAGAAGTCGGCATCATATATTTAGCATATGATAAAGCTAAATGCATATTGATTACTTTATTCTAACACAATAGCGCATATTTATTAGATATCTTTAACATTAAAAACAACAGTCATTTTTATGAAAAAGGAACATATTGTTGACAAACATATTAAACAACATGGACTATAGAGATTTGTACTTGCCTCGAAATATCATATGCATGAAAACATTTTGCTTTCGTTCGTTTATTCAACCAGACATCCAGCAAAAGAGAATGTGGTGGTCTTTATCAGCTACGGGTCAACAATGTAACATGATGCAAATAATACATATTCGCAAGGTTTTTAAAATTGGCTGCAGTCACAAACGTGTTTAACGTGCACAAACAAATATTGCGGGACTACGTAATCCAATCAGACGTTTTTTTACCTTTGCATGTGACGTCTTAACATGGCGCTTCCTTGATCACGTAAGAACGCCATCCAATAAAAGGCACATTCTTGATCACGTAAGAACGCCCCAAAAAAAAGGCGCATCCTTGATCGCGTCAAAACGCCATCCAATAAAAGGCACATTCTTGATCACGTAAGAACGTCAGTCAATACAAGGAATCATTGGACAGCCTGGCAGGTGACGTTTTAAGCAACATGGCGCATCCGAGATCGCTGAAAAACCGCAGCCAATACAAGGACTCAGTTGACAGCTTGGCATATCACTAAGAAACGTATTTATATTTTAGGAACTAGTATGTGTCTAGATTGCTATCTAGGAATGTCACCAAATCATGAATCATCTTTTCGGACTTGACTGTCCCTTGAACTATAGCTATGGTGTATATCTTTAACATTTAAAAGATACACATGAGAAATACATATGCCATTGATGTTTTAAGATATGTTTTGATTGTTTTGGAATAACAATAATTATACATGGATTGATTAAATGTGTCATTTATTCAAGTTTAAATATGGTCAGCCTACCTATAGCCATATATGGGAGTAGAATTATTTTGTTAACATATTTTTAAAAAAATATTCATCATCTAAAATATTTGCATTACACACAGAGATTTATTGGTTACACTTTTACAATAAGATAGAATAGAAAATGAAATACATGTGCTGTCAACATTACAATAAGATTGTTTATTAATAAGATTATATGTCCTTGTTCATGTAAAAAGGACAAAAACGCTTTAGAAATGGAAATACATTCATTAACAATTGTGCTCACCATCACTTAAAGGGACATTATTTTGTTTTTAAAAAGAGGATACACATAGACAATACTATTTCAATAAAATGAACACTTTACAGGGATTATATCATTGTATCAATCCTCAGATCATTTGTTAAAGGTGCATCAATTCATGCAGAGTTTCTAAATACACACATGGATGTGAAAATTGAAATATACATATATACACAAATAACAATCTATATATACATATATAAAACAATTACTATGCTAATCATAATCATGCAATGATAAAGCTAAGAGAAAAATATATAAAGACAAATAATAAGATTACATTGGAGATGTTAATCTTAAAGTCATTTACAATTGTCTTACATATATGATTTTTTTTTAAAAATTATTTTTGGTAGGTCCCTTTAAGGATCAACAAGATAAACTAGAGCTTTAAAAAAATTACATGAAGAATGAGGACAAAGAATTGTGCAATTACATGTCTTTTATTAGTATGTAAGAAAACATCAACAACGTTTAGAAATAATCTTGTAAAAATAAGGAATATTTGAGCCATATGACAAGGTAACAGAGTGCATCACAGTCCATGAAGAGAGTTACCAAGGGCCACCATAGCCCCATTGGAGACATATGACAAGGTAAAAGAGTGCATCACAGTCCATGAAGAGAGTTGCCAAGGGCCACCATAGCCCCATTGGAGACATATGACAAGGTAACACAGTGCATCACAGTCCATGAAGAGAGTTGCCAAGGGCCACCATAGCCCCATTGGAGACATATGACAAGGTAAAAGAGTGCATCACAGTCCATGAAGAGAGTTACCAAGGGCCACCATAGCCCCATTGGAGACATATGACAAGGTAACACAGTGCATCACAGTCCATGAAGAGAGTTGCCAAGGGCCACCATAGCCCCATTGGAGACATATGACAAGGTAAAAGAGTGCATCACAGTCCATGAAGAGAGTTACCAAGGGCCACCATAGCCCCATTGGAGACATATGACAAGGTAAAAGAGTGCATCACAGTCCATGAAGAGAGTTGCCAAGGGCCACCATAGCCCCATTGGAGACATATGACAAGGTAACACAGTGCATCACAGTCCATGAAGAGAGTTGCCAAGGGCCACCATAGCCCCATTGGAGACATATGACAAGGTAAAAGAGTGCATCACAGTCCATGAAGAGAGTTGCCAAGGGCCACCATAGCCCCATTGGAGACATATGCCAAGGTAAAAGAGTGCATCACAGTCCATGAAGAGAGTTGCCAAGGGCCACCATAGCCCCATTGGAGACATATGACAAGGTAAAAGAGTGCATCACAGTCCATGAAGAGAGTTGCCAAGGGCCACCATAGCCCCATTGGAGACATATGACAAGGTAAAAGAGTGCATCACAGTCCATGAAGAGAGTTGCCAAGGGCCACCATAGCCCCATTGGAGACATATGACAAGGTAACACAGTGCATCACAGTCCATGAAGAGAGTTGCCAAGGGCCACCATAGCCCCATTGGAGACATATGACAAGGTAAAAGAGTGCATCACAGTCCATGAAGAGAGTTGCCAAGGGCCACCATAGCCCCATTGGAGACATATGACAAGGTAAAAGAGTGCAACAGGCACAACAATAAACTTTTAAAAAGGCCAAATGGCAACAATAAAAAAAAACATCAACATGTGGACGGAGGATTCTTATCTTCCACCTTGGAGCATCTCCAGATCCTCCACTTACTGGTCATCCTCTTCATCGTCCTGTGCATGTCCAGCTCCAGATTCAGGCCTTGAACTTAATCGCATAATTTCATGCAGAGTCAAGTCCTGAACCCGGAGCTGGGCCTGCATGGTGTCGTTCATCCCTCTCAGGACAGCTGCGTTCCTCAACACGGCCTGCTCTACTCTTGCTATACCTTCTAGCATGAGCCATGCTGAGTCACAGCCTAAAATAAAGAATAAATTAAATATTAATGATAATTACACAACAGATGAAAAAATAAGCAAAGATACATTGTCATCATAAAGACAAATCATTCTTTACATCAATTAGTTTAAATTTATTCTGTACACATGAAATATGTTATTCAGACAGACCGAAATCATTAAAGGGACAGTTTACTCAAACATGTTGTCCCCTTTAATTGGTTTTAGATGATCCACTTATACAGCTTGAGTGTATCAAATCTTGTTAAAGGATTTACATTGTACTTACATTAGCAATTTAAATATTTTAATTATACTGTGGTAGGCACACCTATCCTTAAACATTTTGGCATTGAGGACAAGCTGTGTAAACATAGCAACCTGAAGAAATTACATTCCCACTGGGTTAGACAAGAGATAATGTATAAACATTTGTACATTAATTGTTGGATCCAAGTAGTGGTGATTGGTATATGTAGTGATATCCAATTAAAGGGACACTGAACCTAAATATTTAATTGACTGATTCAGATAGAGCATGACATTACAAATATTTAAAAATTACATATATTCTTTAAATGTTTGAATTCTATAGCTAGATTTTGAATGCAAGAATGTCGGTTTTTAGGGCAGGCCATATTTGTTTATCAACTTTGTTTGTCCCTGCTGGTTGATGGATTCATTCATCCAACAATAAAGAAATGATGTCCACAATTATTTTATTTTTTAAATTAATTATAGGCATTTCTTTGTTTCAATAAAGATATCAAGAGAATGAAGAATAATTCATAAGAGTAGTAAATTATAAATTTGATTAACATTGCATGCTCTATTTGAATCACAATAGAAAATATTTACCTTCAGTGTACCTTTAAGTATCTTATAATGTTGATTTTGAATGATACTTACAGCTGTGCCTGGGAAGGACAATCCGACACCTAGGACAATGAAGGTTGAGACAGGGGGGAGGGATGGGATTGGGTTGGGGAGGGATGGGATTGGCTTGGGGAGAGATGAGCTGCTGCTCCGGGGTAGGCCGTACAGCTGGGGAGTGGGGAGTTGGGGTCTGGGCAGCTGTACGGGCCATAATACGGGGAGAGCGGTGAAGGGGGTTGTAGGGGCGTTTTTTGGGAGGGACAGGAAATGATAAATGGGAAGGGCCGGCAGGGGTCTGGGCATGGGCAGGAGTCTGGGCATGGGCAGTGGTCTGGGCATGGGCAGGGGTCTGGGCCTGGGCAGTGGTCTGGGCATGGGCAGGGGTCTGGGCATGGGCAGGGGTCTGGGCATGGGCAGGGGTCTGGGCATGGGCAGGGGTCTGGGCCTGGGCAGTGGTCTGGGCATGGGCATGGGTCTGGGCCTGGGCAGTGGTCTGGGCATGGGCAGGGGTCTGGGTCTGGGCAGGGGTCTGGGCATGGGCAGGGGTCTGGGCATGGGCAGGGGTCTGTGACTGGGCAGGGGACTGGGCAGGGGCGGAAACCAGATGACCAGAAGTGGCGGATCCATCTGAAAATTTTAAAAATATATATTAACATCTCATACATCATGAAATCAAATCAACACATTTCAAATTGATTATGTTTTCAATATACTTAGAAGTGTGTTTGAATTTGTAAACAATTATGAAATGAGGATATGGTATGCATATAGGCACTCAGATGAATATCAATTACTGTCTGTACAATTATAACATTATTATTGTGTTTTGGCCTGGAATATGCATGTGACATAATGATGGCATGAATTATACATTTTTAAAAAAAATAATATTTTCATGCTGCCTGATATAGAAAGGGGGCAGTAGTGTATTTGAACAGACAAATAATATTCCTTTTTAAAGTGCAAAAGCTGTAGACTTTAAATGTCTTCAATGAAATTATTTCAAATAAAGCAACATGTTGGAAACATGATAGATATATTTCACATACCATTAGACTCCAAGGCAGCCTCTTCCTCCTCCATCACATATGTTAAATCAATCTCTGTAAAACATAACATGTTGTGTACACGTTAAGAACAGATATTATAACATATGTTACTGTTGTTCAAAGACACACATCAATGTTGCATTAAAGATATACACACCCAAAGTTATGATTTACATCATTTTGATGGAGCATACAAATTACATTAGATTTGTTATTCTCAATGATTCATATTTTCGATGTATTGTTTGTATTAATTTAAAAATCATAAAAGCATAGTACATAGAACATTTAAGATTTCTCATGTGTGTATCACTTGATGACTGTTGTCAAAAATGAACATGGAAACAAACATATGCTATACATCTTCTGAATAACAAATGTGTAGACTAATAAAGTTTTAATTATTAATCTTTCAATATTAAAAGAAAATTAATATATAATCAGAAGATAAAATTATATGTTTGTTTCAAATGTTATGCTTCATCAGAATCATGCTCATAATATTGATTACCAATACACCTTCAATGACATATAAATGAGTCAATGGACTTACCAGGAGACCGCAAAGGCGGCTCTGTGTCACTGCTGGATTCCTGTGGGCTCACCACACCAACTCTCTCTATGAATGATATAGATATATATTAGTAAACACATTTGGGATATCACTAAATCACATCTGTATCGAATTTTAAGATTAATCAACTTGAAAATGTGAACAATAGAGCAGTCATTAAACCAGAAAATGCTTGATTGAATCAAGGGGATTCTGTTAAAAATGATGTATTGAACATATGTTTAATTTCAGACTATATTAGACATCAAACTCATCTCATACGATGCTATTGCATATCTAAATATACCCATTGATCAATGTTCTTAAAAGAATACACACAAACCACATTTTGAAGAACAGCTGTTGACAAATCTAAACAAACACATGTGGCACATTGAGCCATTTGTGCAATGTACAGTAATCTTGTTTAGGACACAACACATATTTATCACAATACAAAACCAAATTGATTAGTACAAATATGTAATCATGGTGCTGTTAGAGTATGCTGATATCTATAAAGTAACTCCAACAGTGAATATGTGAATTATATATCAATATTGTTTAATCCAAAGAATGTAAAGATGAATGAATCTATTGTTTATTAAAGGGACACTGACATGATTAATTTAAATCATTGATTTCTCTGTTCAAACTGTTCAAAATGATTTAACATTGACTCCTATTATAATTTGAATGTTGCTACATTTTAATCTTAAAGGCAGATAAGCAATATTGTATTCAATAAATATTGTTTGTTGAAGGTATCCACCAATCATCAATAAAAACCCAGGTTGTTCAACCAAAATTGAGATGCAGATAAACGTACATTCTTGATTTTAAAATACATTTAGCAATAGAATATTTCACATATGATGATAGTATTATATTTAAATGTTTATTAATATTGCATACTCTATCTGAATGACAACATTAATAATTGTAGCTCAGTATCCCTTTAATATAAAATTATATTGATTTGACAATGTTGGTGTTAATGAATTCTCTACTCCATATGTTGATGTAATGAATGGGATTGAGCATGCAATTCAAATCTAATATGTTATTTAAGGATATCCGAAGAATTATTTAATTTTCATCTATTAAAGGGACATTACATATAAATATTGAACAATGTGGATTTAGTATGTAATGTTCTGTCCATGTTTCTAAGACAAATGTCAATTAAAATGAGACATACCATACTGTGACAAGCCCTGCCTTAAGGATCCAGCAGCAACATCCATATCTGTAATATATTAAATGAGGATTGCATATCATTAATACAAATCATGCCATGTTTAAAATCTTTACATTATTAGCAAATCAATTTAAAACTATTAATCCTTTGGTAGTCCCATGAGTTAATTGTTTCCTCAATTCAATTCATGATAAATATATCCTGTACTCTTATTTTCAATCAGTTGTGTTGTTTACTGTAGCTTTAATTATTTTTTGGTGTTATTTCATTCTCATCAATTGATGGGCATATGTTATAATTTATTTGGATTCTTCTTTTTTTATTATGTATAATATTGAAAATAAGAATACTGTATTCTTCACATATATAATAATTCACATTTCATTTTGACCAACATGTATAAAGCAAAGCCACTTACAGCAAAGCCATGTTAACGTGTATGCGCAATTCCATTTTCGCGATCATTGCGCAATGATTCAAAGCGGAATTACGCATCCGTCATTTGACCAACATGTATAAAGCAATGCCACTTACAGCAAAGCCATGTTAACGTGTATGCAAAATTCCATTTTCGCGATCATTGCGCAATGATTCAAAGCGGAATTACGCATCTGTCATTTGACCAACATGTATAAAGCAATGCCACTTACATCAAAGCCATGTTAACGTGTATGCGCAATTCCATTTTCGCGATCATAGCGCAATGATTCAAAGCGGAATTACGCATCCGTCATTTGACCAACATGTATAAAGCAATGCCACTTACAGCAAAGCCATGTTAACGTGTATGCGCAATTCCATTTTCGCGATCATTGCGCAATGATTCAAAGCGGAATTACGCATCCGTCATTTGACCAACATGTATAAAGCAATGCCACTTACAGCTAACCCATGTTAACGTGTATGCGAAAATCCATTTTCGCTCTGTGACGCATATTCTGTAGAGCGCAAGACACATCATTCCTAATTCATGTGTCACTAATCTAAAATCAGATATCTAAACATCATATGTAGTGTATGTTGTGAGATCTGTATAGGTTTAGTATCTGACTATATACACATTTATTGATTAAAAAAAAAATAATAAGATATTATATGAAGTTGGATAATTACCTGGTTCAGATTCTCCATCTCCTCCCAGGCCACCGGACGGAGAAGCAGCTGCCCTGGCCCCCGCGTCAGGACTTTCAGATCCCGCAGCTGGGAGGGAAGAAGAGGAGGCCGAGGATGGCGAGGATCTGAATCTTTTGGGGACCCGGAGATTGAGGAGCTCGCATAAAGTCACCTCATAAGGGAGTAGGTACAGTTTCCGCGGGGCCTCTCTTTTGCCACCTCTTTTACGGGCTTGTACCCAGTCCCTTATGAGGTTGACTTTTTTTGTTAACCGCAACCTCATATCTCCGAATCTCCTCATGATCTGATCCTGGGTCCTCTGGACGTCACACACCAATCTAACCGCATTGGTGATAGACTCCCAGAGGGCCTTCTTAACAGGCGCATCTGTCAACCTCCTCTTGTTCCCAAACAGCTGGGGATAAAAGTCCTTGACGGCGTGGACCAGTGCAGCGCTCTCCTCCTTGGTGAACCTGGGAGCTGACATGCCTGCTGGGTTGTCCAATAAATATATTATAATAATAATATAAACTGCCTGCAGGCATTAGAGAACTGACAAAGATGGCAACGTGTAATGGACTTTTATATGGTGAAGTAAACATGAGATGCACCATGGGACAAGTTATCTGTACATCTGATTGGATAAAAGTTTGAAATATTGTTAGAATGTCTGTGAGACCATCCTGACTCAAGTTGTGTTTGTGTGATGAACTCTGATTGGCCGTTCCTTAATGTTTCATATCTTAGTAACTTCCTTACACATACCTCATGGTGGTGCTGTTACTTCCTTTTTCATGTAGACTTATTTGTAACTCATGGGCCTGTCATGCGGATATGTGTGACGCAGATTTAATATCCGTGATCCATTAAATATTAATGATTAAATTCTCTTTAACATCTAATACTGTCACATTATTAAATGTTGTAGACATTTCTCGGTTTAATAACGGTCTGTTTCTTTAATACAAATACACATTTAATATTGTATGTCTTTATTGTTCATAAAATCCATTTATTGACTTATTGTGAAGTATTGATATTGCTCTATTAAATGTATTTCATAATGCACATTGATTGTGTGCTATTGCGTGACATTAGACTCTAATGTTTAAAGATGCTAATCTGGTGTTTCAAGATGCGTTTCCCACGCAATATTTCTGAATGTTCAAATTCAGGTTATAAGGTCAGTAACTTGGATAATCTGTTTATAAATGTTAAACTACAGGTTTGTTTGTTATTAGTAAATAAACCTCGAGCTTGTATTTGTCTGAAGTGCTCATATATGTTATTGTGCAATGGCGTCTTTATTTTTAAATAGACATTACAAACAAACAATTGTATCAAATGATCTGTAGAGATAGAAGATTGTTTAGACTTTAAAATGTAAATCAATTTATCTTAGTATTTAGATATCCTCAACAGAAGAAATTTAAATGCACATGGTTGAGACAATCACATAAGGCATCTATGTGCTTCCACCAATCTTCATCTACTGAGCCTATCTCGATATGCTTTTCAAGCAAAGTATGTCAAGATAGGAAGAGAAGTAAATACACTCTTTAAATCTCTTAAAGGGACACTGTCCAAACAAATTTAGCGTTGGTGATTCAGATTGAGCATGAAATGTTAATCAACGTTATAATTTATTCCGATTCTCAAATGTTAACAATTATCTTGTTATCTTTCTTTGCAAATCAATAATGATATTTGAGATTACGGACAATTGTTTAAAAAAACCTGGGTTGTCCTTGATGATTGTTGGATAAATTAATCCACCACAAAAAAGTTCAGTCCAGAGTACTGAAGCAAATAAATTATCTATTTAATGCCTTATTTTTAAAGTAATGATAGCAACATCACAAGGAGCATTCATAATATGAGACAATTTTTAAAGTTGCTTAAAATAGAATACTCATTCAGAATGTATAAATCATTAATTTTTTAACTGTCTCCCTTTAAGTATATTTTTAGTTCATGTCCCTTTAAATAAACATTTCACAATAATGCTTGAAATATCAGAAACCTAGGCACCTTCCTTTTGATAAATTAGTATAACATATGAGTATATAAAATTTAGATTAACTTCTGGATTGTTTTACACACTGACTGAAATATATATTGTAAAGGAGGTATTTCAGAGTCTTCAGCTTAGAGGGACATTAAGCTATATGTTATGTATGCATTTTGGATAAGATTATAATATTTGAACAACTTAATATGTTTTGGTATTCAATCATTAGATTGTAATTATATATATTTTTGGATTAAATACATATCTACATAGGCTATTTTGATGCTGATTGTTGGTTGCACATAGATACCTTATGTAATTGACTAAGATATGTGCATTGATGTTTTTTTTACAAAGTATATTTAAAGACTGAATGTAATTCTATAGTACTTTCTAAATATGTTTAAATTCTTTTATGAATTATTTAAAAATCAATACACAATATACTTTGTGAATGTCCCTTTAAGGACCAAAACATTTGTAATGTTGATTTAACATTGTCAAAATAAACTAAAGGGGAATGAAAATTATATATAGATATGTGATGTCTAACCCAAGAGGTAAGATTTTAAAAACTACATAATATTATTAACTATAGTTAAATGACTCCACTAGAAAATCAAATCGATTAACCTGCCATCCAATAACTAGCTTGTGAAAAATATCAAGTTAAATGACCTACCATTTATAAATGTAAAAATTAAAATAATTTAGCAAATAATGTTTTGAGATACCTAAGGAAGATACAAGATCTTATAAAATTAATTTTACATTCAACAACACTGTCACTTTAATGTAATTGAACCACTTCCCCTTCTTAAAAGTGAAAAAAAATAATTTTTGAGAAATTGACTACATATCCGAAATTATTTTAACATCTAAGAATTTAAAAAAAAAGCATCGATGGATCTCACTCCCCAATGAATGTTAAAAAAGATAGTTTAATGTAATATTCTCGGAATCAGTGGATTTTCCACAATTAATGCATTATTTGATCTTATGCATGTGCTTGTCAAATAGACAACTACCAGTCATGGGAGTCAAATTGTTTTTCATTGACAGATTATATGGATATTTATTATAATCTGTTCCAAAGAGTGTATTTAATACTAAAATGTTTATTATTACCATTTTAAAATGTAATAGTTTCTGAACCAAAAAGAAAAAAATATTCCTGGAAGTCATCAGATGCCAATCTGAAATGTAAAAAAGATTTTTACAAAAGTTAATACACACGTAGTCAAAGATTCATAAAATACATTTACAATCATCTTGTGTCTATGCTCTAACTTTGTTCAACATTTTTTAAAGATATTTATTAATTATATTTAAAAAAAAAAAAAAAATTATATTGTGTAATAAAATAAAAAATAAAAAATCTGATTTTCGAATTATACATAAAAATGTATATCACATTTCAATAATATATATGTTGAACATAAATGTCATATTTCATGTCCATTCAAATACCTCTATATCAACTATAATATGTATTCCTTTTTATGATTGTGATCCCTAAATATCTAATTATGAAATATGTATGACTAATGTATGTAAGCTACCAATAATCAACATTCTTCCTGTGATTCTTAACTAGCATGCATTGGTACACCAACCTGGATAATGCATGGTCTTTGAAAGTCAATTCAGGGGTAAACAGTTGATCTTCAATAGGTGTCTTATTCATCATTTCAAAAATAGAGGACTGAAATCCCATCTAAAAATTAGAAATTCATCTAAGTGTCTGATTGTGATCCCTAAATATCTAATTAAGAACTAAATATGACTAATGTATGTAAGCTACTAATATTCAACATTCTTCCTGTGATTCTTAACTAGCATGCATTGGTACACCAACCTGGATAATGCATGGTCTTTAAAAGTCAATTCAGGGGTAAAAAGTTGATCTTCAATAGGTATCTTATTCATCATTTCAAAAATAGAGGACTGTGAAATACCATCTAAAAATTTGAAAATCATCTAAGTGTCTCCAATAGGATGCCTCAACAGCCTTATTCTATTAAATAGTTGGCACTTACCATGTGAACATGTCTTTGTATGGTTTTCAAGGTCAGCAGATTTGAAAGATAATGCCAGACATGATCCCATTGGTATACTTCAATTTCAATCTTGGCTTTTTCCACTGTCAGTCTGGGCAATCTTCACTGTCAGGCTTCTAATTCTTCCCTTTCAGTCTTTAGATTAAGTCAGCTCCCTAATGGCATAAAAGGTTTATTCAAAATTACTACAAGTGTGTGAATCATTTCTGTAGCCTTCTCCCACCCACCATTTCATAAGAGATTTCTGTCACTAGCTTACTGTGTAGCATCTTGTGTTATGTTCTATCAAGTGTGAAGATGAGTCATATTGAGCAGAACAAACCTCTAATGTGTGACATTGAACCATAGTCATGCTAGAGGATCCCTTTCTGAGTATTTTAATTTTAAGTAATGTGTAAACTAAATACTAGTTTATAAAATGTATGCCATATGATGTATTTGTGTACAATTCATGCCAGCAACAGTCCAGATATTTATACTTACCAGCTGATGTCCTCTTTAAAAACCAGGTGGCAAAGACTCGCTACAGGACCCAATAGCCAGAGCATCACCTATATTAATAAATGAAACACATTTTTAGCATTTGATGAACAATCCTAACATGTTTGCACAATTCTCTACTTGTCATTTCCCTAGAGTTCACATCTATTGATAATACTCCAGTCTAACTTCTATTCTTTACCGTCTAAAGTTGCGGTTGATGATGTCTGCTCTGACATTGAGCCCCTCGTCCCGGAATGGCCCCTCTAGAACAGGATCATCCTCCTCATCTCTGAGGAGGTTTCTGTCCGGCCGGACGGCCTGCAGCATCCCAGCCCGCTGTGCAATATTATGCAGGACGCTACAGGCTACAACGATCTTAGCCACCTTCTTTGGGTTGTACTGGAGGGCTCCTCCCGACCTGTCCAGGCACCTGAACCTCATCTTCAGGAGCCCGAACATCCGTTCAACCACCGCCCTGGTTCTCTTATGAGCCCTATTGTAGCGCTCCTCAGACACATCAGTCGGGCTACGCAAGGGGGTAATGAGCCAAGGCCGGCTCATGTACCCAGAATCACCTATAAATTATGAACAGAACATAATTCCAACAGAATCCTCAAAATAGTATTTGTAGTACAATAAAAAGTTTTGTACACGATAATCCATTAACAAATGTTTATTTTAACTTTAAAATATCTAGTTCAATATTATTCTCTATCTTCCCATTTCAGCTAAGATATGCTACATATGCGTATTTCTCCTAAATCATGCCTTGTGTAAAATGCTAACTACATGGTTACATTACATTCTCTATCTGAGCATTTAAGGTAAGACATGCTACATATCTGCATTGAACTAAAAGACATTTGCTGAAAGAGACAATGACATGGTTAAATTGCATTAGCTAATATCTTCCCATTTCAGCTAAGACATGCTACATATGCGTATTTCTCCTAAATCAAGCCTTGTGTAAAATGCTAACTACATGGTTACATTACATTCTCTATCTGAGCATTTAAGGTAAGACATGCTACATATCTGCATTGAACTAAAAGACATTTGCTGAAAGAGACAATGACATGGTTAAATTGCATTAGCTAATATCTTCCCATTTCAGCTAAGACATGCTACATATGCGTATTTCTCCTAAATCAAGCCTTGTGTAAAATGCTAACTACATGGTTACATTACATTCTCTATCTGAGCATTTAAGGTAAGACATGCTACATATCTGCATTGAACTAAAAGACATTTGCTGAAAGAGACAATGACATGGTTAAATTGCATTAGCTAATATCTTCCCATTTCAGCTAAGACATGCTACATATGCGTATTTCTCCTAAATCAAGCCTTGTGTAAAATGCTAACTACATGGTTACATTACATTCTCTATCTGAGCATTTAAGGTAAGACATGCTACATATCTGCATTGAACTAAAAGACATTTGCTGAAAGAGACAATGACATGGTTAAATTGCATTAGCTAATATCTTCCCATTTCAGCTAAGACATGCTACATATGCGTATTTCTCCTAAATCAAGCCTTGTGTAAAATGCTAACTACATGGTTACATTACATTCTCTATCTGAGCATTTAAGGTAAGACATGCTACATATCTGCATTGAACTAAAAGACATTTGCTGAAAGAGACAATGACATGGCTAAATTGCATTAGCTAATATCTTCCCATTTCAGCTAAGACATGCTACATATGCGTATTTCTCCTAAATCAAGCCTTGTGTAAAATGCTAACTACATGGTTACATTACATTCTCTATCTGAGCATTTAAGGTAAGACATGCTACATATCTGCATTGAACTAAAAGACATTTGCTGAAAGAGACAATGACATGGTTAAATTGCATTAGCTAATATCTTCCCATTTCAGCTAAGACATGCTACATATGCGTATTTCTCCTAAATCAAGCCTTGTGTAAAATGCTAACTACATGGTTACATTACATTCTCTATCTGAGCATTTAAGGTAAGACATGCTACATATCTGCATTGAACTAAAAGACATTTGCTGAAAGAGACAATGACATGGTTAAATTGCATTAGCTAATATCTTCCCATTTCAGCTAAGACATGCTACATATGCGTATTTCTCCTAAATCAAGCCTTGTGTAAAATGCTAACTACATGGTTACATTACATTCTCTATCTGAGCATTTAAGGTAAGACATGCTACATATCTGCATTGAACTAAAAGTAGACATTAGCGGGGGGGAAATATATGGTTAAATTGCATCCTAAAGCTGAACATTACGCTAACATTTTAAAACTACAGTGGCAATTGTCAAACTAATTAACCATGTTGTGCACAAATACTCACCAATGAGATAACCAGGGGGCATTTGTCTTTCCTCAAACTGTCTCCACAGGGACGACAGAGAGAGGATGCAGGCATCATGACAAGCTCCTCCAAAATTCGCACACACATGTATAATCCTCATCTGTGCGTCACAAACATACTGCACGTTGAGGCTATGAAAATGTTTGCGATTTCTGAAGGGCGAGTCATCAATTGGAGCACGCAGCGCAATGTGGGTACAATCTATGGCTCCCAAGACATTGGGCATTTGAGCAATATCAAAGAATTCCCGCTTCAGGCGCCTCCAATCACCATCATTCTGTGGGAATCATATGTATTGCTTACTGATACGTACCATGTCGTCCAGAAAGTTATCAAACACCCCAGAGAATGTACCTTGAGCCAGGCCATGCATGTACAGTTCTCCGGATTGAAAACTCCCGGAGGCCAGGACGTATAGACAGCTTAGCATCTTACTCATGGCGGGAACAGCAGTCCTTATTCTTATACGTGGCTCCAAATGAGGTTTAAGAAGATCGTAAAGGCCAATGAGCTGTTCGCGATCGAGCCGATACTTATCAAAAACCTCAAAGTCGCTCATGTTTTCCAAGGTGGGTCTCACCCTGTAGACAGGAGGACCTCGAACCAGACGACCCCTTTGTCTCAGTCTGAGCCGCCGAGGCTGCCTGATTCGACCAACAGCTAGTTCGCCAATAGCAGCACCAGCAGCGTCTACCATGTCATCGTCATCCATCTTTCAAAACAGCGTAACAAGGTAAGCACTTGATCTGATGTGGATCACAAGTGATGCATTGGCCATGTTGTTTGGGGGATTTATAGTACAATTAGTCCAATGGTAGTGAGTTTGTAATGATTGCTGATTGTATTCACCTGTTTGTATGTGAGCGGCGCGAATGCTTTCACAGTGGGCGTTTATTTGTTGTTTGCTGAAATGTTATTTTCAAACAATGATTCTCAATGTGAAAGTGTCAAATACAGTGCATGTTTGTAATGTTTGTTCATATGCGTAATCAATATTTCTTAAACGCGATCTTATAGTAACAAGCACACGTCCAGGCTAACATGAATGAAAGTGCATAGTTGTGTATAATGTGCATCAAATGTGATCGATCAATGTTGCTGCAATATTGTTTGTAAACGATAAAGTAACAGCTGCCATCTGTAGTATTGTATATATAAGTGATTGCCGAGCTGTCAATATTGTATGCATCCCTTTAAATTCGCAATAATAATTCCGAACTTCCCGTCTGCCATCTGTAGTATTGTATATATAAGTGATTGCCGAGCTGTCAATATTGTATGCGTCCCTTTCAAATCGCAATAATAATTCCGAACTTCCCGTCTGCCATCTGTAGTATTGTATATATAAGTGATTGCCGAGCTGTCAATATTGTATGCGTCCCTTTAAAATCGCAATAATAATTCCGAACTTCCCGTCTGCCATCTGTAGTATTGTATATATAAGTGATTGCCGAGCTGTCAATATTGTATGCGTGCCTTTCAAATCGCACTAATGCTGAATAACTTCCGGCTGTCATCTGTAGTATTGTATATATAAGTGATTGCCGAGCTGTCAATATTGTATGCGTCCCTTTAAAATCGCACTAATACTGAATAACTTCCGGCTGTCATCTGTAGTATTATATATAAAAGTGATTGCCGAGCTGTCAATATTGTATGCGTCCCTTTCAAATCGCACTAATACTGAATAACTTCCGGCTGTCATCTGTAGTATTGTATATATAAGTGATTGCCGAGCTGTCAATATTGTATGCGTCCCTTTAAAATCGCACTAATACTGAATAACTTCCGGCTGTCATCTGTAGTATTATATATAAAAGTGATTGCCGAGCTGTCAATATTGTATGCGTCCCTTTCAAATCGCACTAATACTGAATAACTTCTGGCTGTCATCTGTAGTATTGTATATATAAGTGATTGCCGAGATGTCAATATTGTATGCGTCCCATTCAAATGGCACTAATACTGAAGAACTTCCGGCTGTCATCTGTAGTATTATATATATAAGTGATTTGCGATCTGACAATATTTATTAATTGTCCCATTGAAATCGCCTTAATAATGCTGTTCCAAACTGTTGTTTACGTATATGTTGTATTGTAGTATTGAGTGTTAAAGTTCCGAAAGGGGCAGTACAGTCGTGAATCTGTGATGTGTATGGTTGAATCTTCTAATGACGTCATGATATTATTAACCTGCCTATGTAGTTCTGAAATCCTCATTGTGTTGTTGTATTGTGCTACATTGTTATTGTGTGCTGAATAAAATCTAAATGTGTGCTTTGTGGTTGCGTGATGGGTGATGCGTGTTATGTACATGTACGTATATATTGTGATTGTGTCCCACATATGCTGACTTCTATATAGCGGTCTGGCATTGTTGTTCCTTCCCATAAAGTGACATCTGTAATCTGGTGTAATGATGTTCTTGTTGTACGTAATTCCTAATGGTTTCTGGTGATGGAATCATGATGTTAAAAGTACAGTAAAATCCATATGTTGTGTTTTGTGATTCCTATAGAGAATGTAATGTGTTTTTCCCCCATCATTTGAATGCACATGTATGAGTGAATGTTAAAAGTAATGTATGTGCATCCATGACTGATCATGTGTTAAGCCTATGTAGATATGCTGTTGCTGCAAGCATATGAGTTGAATAAATGAAATGCAATAATAAAGGTAAATGAGAATTGTTTCCCATTGTGTAGTGTTTGTGAATCCTGAAAAGTTGAAATTATTTTTGTGTCCGTTTAAATGTAATATTTTTAAAACAAAAATGTTGTTACTAGTGATGTTGATTTGTAGTTGATGTAATATAAAAGTCTGAAAGAATTTAATGGTGTTGTGAATATTCAAACAGTAAAATCCATAAATCCACCATAGGGAAATAGTCATTTCTTGATCTATTTATCATAGCTGGGTCTAACGCATGAAATCATGTATTTTCTAGCGCTGGTATTTGGAGTTTTTCTGTCTACTCTATTTGCGTGCGTTAGGGAAATGAGGGTTTCGCGTGCACGAGCACGTCTTCCCAATAGAAGTCAATGGAGGCTCTAAAATTTGTTCATTTTTTTTTTCTAAGACTGGTTTTCCTCGTAAAGTGAATGACGTCATGAGCTTGTGTGAAAAAGTAACTAAATCGTGTTCTTTTTGTAATAAAAAAATATTTTTTGTATGTCATGTGGTGTATATTGTTTGTATGCATCGATGAGTGTATGTTTGTGATAATGTTATTAGTTAGATGTAGGTATATGAGGGTCTTTTCCCGTGTGTCAATGTAAGTCAATGGGAAAATGGATTTGTGTTGTTTTTTTTCTAACACCCGAGATCTCGCAACTTTAATCCTTTGTATTTTGATGAAAAATATGAAAAATAAACATAGTGTAGTGTTTGTATGACTGTAAGTGTAGTTTGTGTAATATTTGTTTTTTGATTCGTGGATCTTTTTTTTGTCGGTATATGTTTACTACTGGTTCTGAGGTGTCGGTAGAAATGTGAGCGTTAGGTGTTTTTTGAGTGTCGGTAACTGAACTCTAAATACCGGAGTCCGTAAGAAACCCGCGTTAGGAGCCTCTAACGCTGGTTTTCACGGCTAACGCCGAACTCCAAATCTAGGCCTTTATGTCTTTGCCATTCTCAATGCTTTTCATATTTGTTATTATACAAAATATACGAAACACTTCTACAAATAAATATGTAAAGGGAAAAGCTATAGCTGGAGTTTTCAGACTATTGCATTATGGCTTGTGACAAGGCGAGGGACTATGCTTACAAAATATCCTGATCAGTACTTCCTGGAGCAATACATTGAAATGGATAAAATATATGGCATAACAGTTATGGTGAAACTGCCAGGAAGGAGAATATAGCTGCAAAATTATTTACATTTAGGGAACTGGGCATATCTTATTTGATTAGCATAATACATATTTTGATGAGGTTAAAGGAATAGTCTAGTCAAAATAAAATTTTCATGATACAGATAGAACATGCAATTTTAAGCAACTTTCTAATTTTCTCCTATTATCAATTTTCTTCATTCTCTTGGTATCTTTCTTTGAAAAAGCAATAATGTAAGCTTAGGAGCCGGACAATTTTTGGTTCAGATACTGGGTAGCGCTCGCTGATTGGTATCTAAATGTAGCCAACAATCAGTAATCACTATCCAGGGTTCTGAACCAAAAATGGTCCAGCTCCTAAGCTTATATTCCAAGGCCTAGATTTAGAGTTTGGCGTTAGCCGTGAAAACCAGCGTTAGAGGCTCCTAACGCTGGTTTTAGGCTACCTCCGGTATTTGGAGTCACTCAAAAAAGGGTATAACGCTCACTTTTCAGCCGCGACTTTTCCATACCGCAGATCCCCTTACGTCAATTGCGTATCCTATCTTTTCAATGGGATCTTTCTAACTCCGGTATTTAGAGTCGTGTCTGAAGTGAGCGTTAGACATCTAACGACAATACTCCAGCCGCAGGAAAAAAGTCAGTAGTTAAGAGCTTTCTGGGCTAACGCCGGTTTATAAAGCTCTTAACTACTGTACTCTAAAGTACACTAACACCCATAAACTACCTATGTACCCCTAAACCGAGGTCCCCCCACATTGCCGCCACTCGATTAAAATTTTTTAACCCCTAATCTGCCGACCGCCACCTACGTTATCCTTATGTACCCCTAATCTGCTGCCCCTAACACCGCCGACCCCTATATTATATTTATTAACCCCTAATCTGCCCCCCACAACGTCGCCGCCAGCTACCTACACTTATTAACCCCTAATCTGCCGACCGCAAAGCGCCGCCACCTACGTTATCCTTATGTACCCATAATCTGCTGCCCCTAACACCGCCGACCCCTATATTATATTTATTAACCCCTAATCTGCCCCCCTCAACGTCGCCTCCACCTGCCTACACTTATTAACCCCTAATCTGCTGAGCGGACCGCACCGCTACTATAATAAAGTTATTAACCCCTAATCCGCCTCACTAACCCTATAATAAATAGTATTAACCCCTAATCTGCCCTCCCTAATATCGCCGACACCTAACTTCAATTATTAACCCCTAATCTGCCGACCGGAGCTCACCGCTATTCTAATAAATGTATTAACCCCTAAAGCTAAGTCTAACCCTAACACTAACACCCCCCTAAGTTAAATATAATTTTAATCTAACGAAATTAATTAACTCTTATTAAATAAATTATTCCTATTTAAAGCTAAATACTTACCTGTAAAATAAATCCTAATATAGCTACAATATAAATTATAATTACATTGTAGCTATTTTAGGATTAATATTTATTTTACAGGCAACTTTGTAATTATTTTAACCAGGTACAATAGCTATTAAATAGTTAAGAACTATTTAATAGCTACCTAGTTAAAATAATTACAAAATTACCTGTAAAATAAATCCTAACCTAAGTTACAATTAAACCTAACACTATACTATCATTAAATTAATTAAATAAAATACCTATAATTACCTACAATTAAACCTAACACTACACTATCAATACATTAATTAAATACAATATCTACAAATAACTACAATGAAATAAACTAACTAAAGTACAAAAAATAAAAAAGAACTAAGTTACAAAAAATAAAAAAATATTTACAAACATAAGAAAAATATTACAATAATTTTAAACTAATTACACCTACTCTAAGCCCCCTAAAAAAATAACAAAGACCCCCAAAATAAAAAATGCCCTACCCTATTCTAAATTAGTAAAGTTCAAAGCTCTTTTACCTTACCAGCCCTGAACAGGGCCCTTTGCGGGGCATGCCCCAAGAAGTTCAGCTCTTTTGCCTGTAAAAAAAAAAACATACAATACCCCCCCAACATTACAACCCACCACCCACATACCCCTAATCTAACCCAAACCCCCCTTAAATAAACCTAACACTAAGCCCCTGAAGATCATCCTACCTTGTCTTCACCTCACCAGGTATCACCGATCCGTCCTGGCTCCAAAATCTTCATCCAACCCAAGCGGGGGCTGGCGATCCATCATCCGGTGGCTGAAGAGGTCCAGAAGAGGCTCCAAAGTCTTCATCCTATCCGGGAAGAAGAGGCGATCTGGACCGGCAACCATCTTGATCCAAGCGGCATCTTCTAACTTCATCCGATGACGACGGCTCCATCCTGAAGACCTCCACCGCGGACCCATCTTCTTCCGGCGACGTCCAACTGAAGAATGACGGTTCCTTTAAGGGACGTCATCCAAGATGGTGTCCCTCGAATTCCGATTGGCTGATAGGATTCTATCAGCCAATCGGAATTAAGGTAGGAATATTCTGATTGGATGAATCCGATTGGCTGATCCAATCAGCCAATCTGATTGAGCTCGCATTCTATTGGCTGTTCCGATCAGCCAATAGAATGCGAGCTCAATCTGATTGGCTGATCGGATCAGCCAATCGGATTGAACTTGATTCTGATTGGCTGATTCCAATAGCCAATCAGAATATTCCTACCTTAATTCCGATTGGCTGATAGAATCCTATCAGCCAATCGGAATTCGAGGGACGCCATCTTGGATGACGTCATTTAAAGGAACCGTCATTCGTCGTTCAGTCGTCGGCCAGGATGGATGTTCCGCGTCGGAGGTCTTCAGGATGCTGCCGCTCCGCTCCGGATGGATGCCGCTTGGATGAAGACTTCAATCGGATGGAAGACCTCTTCTTGCCCCGCTTGGATGAAGACTTCAGCCGGATCATGGACCTCTTCAGCCCCCCGCTTGGGCTTGGATCAGGACATCGGAGGAGCTCTTCTGGACAGATCGGTGAACCCGGTGAGGTGAAGACAAGGTAGGAAGATCTTCAGGGGCTTAGTGTTAGGTTTATTTAAGGGGGGTTTGGGTTAGATTAGGGGTATGTGGGTGGTGGGTTGTAATGTTGGGGGGCTTGGGTATTGTGTGTTTTTTTTTTACAGGCAAAAGAGCGGAACTTCTTGGGGCATGCCCCGCAAAGGGCCCTATTCAGGGCTGGTAAGGTAAAAGAGCTTTGAACTTTAGTAATTTAGAATAGGGTAGGGCATTTTTTTATTTTGGGGGGCTTTGTTATTTTATTAGGGGGCTTAGAGTAGGTGTAATTAGTTTAAAATTGTTGTAATATTTTTCTTATGTTTGTAAATATTTTTTTATCTTTTGTAACTTAGTTCTTTTTTATTTTTTGTACTTTAGCTAGTTTATTTAATTGTATTTATTTGTAGGAATTGTATTTAATTAATTTATTGATAGTGTAGTGTTAGGTTAATTGTAGGTAATTGTAGGTATTTTATTTAATTAATTTATTGATCGTGTAGTGTTAGGTTTAATTGTAACTTAGGTTAGGATTTATTTTACAGGTAATTTTGTAATTATTTTAACTATTTTAGCTATTAAATAGTTCTTAACTATTTAATAGCTATTGTACCTGGTTAAAATAAATACAAAGTTACCTGTAAAATAAATATTAATCCTAAAATAGCTATAATATAATTATAATTTATATTGTAGCTATATTAGGATTTATTTTACAGGTAAGTATTTAGCTTTAAATAGGAATAATTTATTTAATAAGAGTTAATTTATTTCGTTAGATTTAAATTATATTTAAGTTAGGGGGGTGTTAGTGTTAGGGTTAGACTTAGCTTTAGGGGTTAATACATTTATTAGAATAGCGGTGAGCTCCAGTCGGCAGATTAGGGGTTAATGTTTGAAGTTAGGTATCGGCGATGTTAGGGAGGGCAGATTAGGGGTTAATACTATTTGTTATAGGGTTAGTGAGGCGGATTAGGGGTTAATAACTTTATTATAGTAGCGCTCAGGTCCGCTCAGCAGATTAGGGGTTAATAAGTGTAGGCAGGTGGAGGCGACGTTGTGGGGGCAGATTAGGGGTTAATAAATATAATATAGGGGTCGGCGATGTTAGGGCAGCAGATTAGGGGTACATAGGGATAATGTAAGTAGCGTCGGTTTACGGAGCGGCAGATTAGGGGTTAATAATAATATGCAGGGGTCAGCTATAGCGGGGGCGGCAGATTAAGGGTTAATAAGTGTAAGGTTAGGGGTGTTTAGACTAGGGGTACATGTTAGAGTGTTAGGTGCAGACGTAGGAAGTGTTTCCGCATAGCAAACAATGGGGCTGCGTTAGGAGCTGAACGCGGCTTTTTTGCAGGTGTTAGGTTTTTTTTCAGCTCAAACAGCCCCATTGCTTTCTATGGGGGAATCGTGCACGAGCACGTTTTTGAGGCTGGCCGCTTGCGTAAGCAACTCTGGTATCGAGAGTTGAAGCTGCATTAAATATGCTCTACGCTCCTTTTTTGGAGCCTAACGCAGCCTTTATGTGGACTCTCAATACCAGAGTTATTTTTATGGTGCGGCCAGAAAAAAGCCGGCGTTAGCTACGCGGGTCATTACCGACAAAACTCTAAATCTAGCCGCAAGAGAATGAAGAAAATTTCATAATAGGAGTAAATTAGAAAGTTGCTTAAAATTGAATGTTCTATCTGAATCATGAAATAAAAAATGTGGGCTTCATATCCCTTTAATACTATAAGTGTAAAACCACTGTGTATTTGTGAACAGAATATTTGTTAATATATACTATACTATATAGTAGTTCACTCTGCTCTCTCCATCTTTTTTCTCTTGTGAGATCTTCATATTATACACAGTTTCATTTAGTCAGTGCCAGAACCTCAGGTTTTGCTGTTGGTGTGGAGGGAAAAAATATATCCTTGCACCAGCACCCTCTTTGTATTAGTTTTGCTGCTGTCATTAGTTTAACAAGACTAAATGCATCCATTCTCCTTTAGATTTCAACATGAATTCCACTGCTCCACTTATTTCATATTATGATTCTGAGCAATGGATATTATAGTATTTTTTCTTTGTTGAATCTAAGAGAGGAAATAGTAAAATGTAATGGATGGTGGGGCAAGCAGATGTGAACCCCTTGCTCATTACTCCTTAGAGGGATTTATCTGCATCTTTACTTACAAAGCCAAAAAGTAAATCTGTGGTTGACAGTACAAATGCTTCATTCAGAGGTTGTTATTCTGGATGGGACTAGACTAATATGATACAGGACATTTATCCTTTTAAAAACCCAAGTGGGCCAAATGAGCCTGCAACATGAGTGGGCCCTATTCCTTTAGTACTGGCTAGCACTTCCTTGCTTCATATGACAAAGACCCCAATGGATGTTCTCTTCTTTGAGGGGTAACGAAACACAGTCCCCTAGTCCAGTATTTCTAAACTCCAGTCCTCAATTACCTCAGGCCATATTTTAATGATATCTTAAATAAAACACAGGTGAAATAATCAGCTGATCAGTAACCATGGTTACTAACCTGCTCCTGCCCATCAGCTAATTATTTCACCTGTGCTCTAGTTAAAGGGACATTAAACACTAAATACATGCTAGATAGAATGATGCATTAAAAGAAAAGATTAGTCCATGACTAACATGTAGATTAATTTTTTAAAGTTTCATTAGTTGTTTAAAAAGTGCCAAAATAAGTGTAAAGTTTTAGTGTCTATAAAACACTGGGAGCTGCCATGTTGTAACTTGTGTTACTTTCTCTGCTGTGGCCAATTAGGGACAGTTATACATAGGTCACTAGAGTGTGCAGCCAATGGTTGTGCTGGATTTAACAGTGTTCTGCACTTCCATTACTAACAGGAACTGAAAAGCTCACAATTTCAGAATGGAATTACAGGCAAAGAGGACAAAATAAATAATGAAAGTATATTGCAGAGTTGCTTTATTATATACAATTTATCATATTATATTACCATCTCAAAGTGTCCCTTTAAGATATAAGGAAAATCTGGTCTGTTAGGGGCACTTTAAATGGCTTTTGGTAGTTTATTCTAGATTAGGTTTTTTATTTTGGGGTGTTTTTTTTTTTAAATGGGTATTAGAAATGATTATTTGTTTGTTATTTTGTGTAATGTATTTTTTTGTTTTGGGGTGGGTTTTTATTTTTAGATTAGGGCTTGGGCAGCAAAAGAGCTAAATGCCCTTTAAGGGCAATGCCCATACAAATGCCCTTTTTAGAGCAATGGGTAGATTAGGTTTTAGTTTATTTTTATTTTGTGGGTTTGGGGGGTGGGGGCTTGTATACTGTTAGGGGGTGTTTGTTTTGTTTTGTAGCAAAAACATAATTTATGTAAGAATTTACCTGATAAATTAATTTCTTTCATATTGGCAAGAGTCCATGAGCTAGTGACGTATAGGATATACAATCCTACCAGGAGGGGCAAAGTTTCCCAAACCTCAAAATGCCTATAAATACACCCCTCACCACACCCACAATTCAGTTTAATGAATAACCAAGTAGTGGGGTGATAAAGAAAGGAGTAAAAAGCATCAACAAAGAAATTTGGAAATAATTGTGCTTTTCAAAAAATCATAACCACCATAAAAAGGGTGGGCCTCATGGACTCTTGCCAATATGAAATAAATGAATTTATCAGGTAAATTCTTACATAAATTATGTTTTCTTTCATGTAATTGGCAAGAGTCCATGAGCTAGTGACGTATGGGATATCAATACCCAAGATGTGGAACTCCACTCAAGAGTCACTAGAGAGGGAGGGATAAAAGTAAACAACAGCCATTTCCGCTGAAAAAATATTCCACAACCCAAAATATAAGTTATTCTCACAATGAAAAGAAAAATTTAAAACCTCAGCAGAAGAATCAAACTGAAACAGCTGCCTGAAGAACTTTTCTACCAAAAACTGCTTCTGAAGAAGCAAATACATCAAAACGGTAGAATTTAGTAAATGTATGCAAAGAGGACCAAGTTGCCGCTTTGCAAATCTGATCAACTGAAGCTTCATTCTTAAAAGCCCACAAATTGGAGACTGATCTAGTAGAATGAGCTGTAATTCTCTGAGGCGGGGCCTGACCCGACTCCAAATAAGCTTGAGGAATCAAAAGCTTTAACCAAGAAGCCAAGGAAATAGCAGAGGCCTTCTGACCTTTCCTAGGACCAGAAAATATAACAAATACACTAGAAGTCTTCCTGAAATCTTTAGTAGCTTTAACATAATATTTCAAAGCTCTCACCACATCCAAAGAATGTAAGGATCTTTCCAAAGAATTCTTAAGATTAGGACAAAAGGAAGGGACAACAATTTCTCTACTAATGTTGTTAGAATTCACAAAAATTTAAATGAAGTCCGCAAAACTGCCTTATCCTGATGAAAAATCAGAAAAGGAGATTCACAAGAAAGAGCAGATAGCTCAGAAACTCTTCTAGCAGAAGAGATGGCCAAAAGGAACAACACTTTCCAAGAAAGTAGTTTAATGTCCAAAGAGTGCATAGGCTCAAATGGAGGAAAACAAAAATTAATATTAATTAATAAATGGAGGAGCCTGTAACGCCTTCAAAACAAATTAAGACTCCAAGGAGGAGAGATTGATTTAATGACAGGCTTAATACAAACTAAAGCCTGAACAAAACAGTGAATATCAGGAAGATTAGCAATCTTTCTGTGAAATAAAACAGAAAGAGCAGAGATTTGTCCCTTCAAGGAACTTGCAGACAAACCCCTATCCAAACCATCCTGAAGAAACTGTAAAATTCTAGGAATTCTAAAAGAATGCCAAGAGAATTTATGAGAAGAACACCATGAAATGTAAGCCTTCCAAACTCGATAATAAATATTTCTAGAAACAGATTTACGAGCTTGTAACATAGTATTAATCACTGAGTCAGAAAATCCTCTATGACTTAGCACTAAGCGTTCAATTTCCATACCTTCAAATTTAATGATTTGAGATCCTGATGGAAAAACGGACCTTGAGACAGTAGGTCCGGCCTTAATGGAAGTGGTTAAGGTTGGCAACTGGACATCCAAACAAGATCCGCATACCAAAACCTGTGGGGCCATGCTGGAGCCACCAGCAACACAAACGATTGTTCCATGATGATTTTGGAGATCACTCTTGGAAGAAGCAATAGAGGCAGGAAAATATAAGCAGGTTGATAGCACCAAGGAAGTATCAGCGCATCCACTGCTTCCACATGAAAATCCCTGGACCTGGACAGGTATCTGGGAAGTTTCTTGTTTAGATGAGAGGCCATCAGATCTATCTCTGGAAGACCTCACATCTGAACAATCTGAGAAAACACATATGGATGGAGGGACCACTCCCCCGGATTTCAAGTCTGACGGCTGAGATAATCCGCCTCCCAATTGTCTACACCTGGGATATGAACCACAGAAATTAGACAGGAGTTGGATTCCGGCAACACAAGTATCCAAGATACTTCTTTCATAGCTTGGGGACTGCGAGTCCCACCCTGATGATTGACATATGCCATTGTTGTGATATTGTCTGTTTGAAAACAGATGAACGGTTCTCTCTTCAGCAGAGGCCAAAACTGAAGAGCTCTGAGAATTGCACGGAGTTCTAAAATATTGATTGGTAATCTCGCCTCTTGAGATTTCCAAACCCCTTTTGCTGTCAGAGATCCCCAGACAGGTCCCCAACCTAAAAGACTCACATCTGTTGTGATCACAGTCCAGGTTGGCCAAACAAAAGAGGCCCCTTGAACTAAATGCTGGTGATTTAACTACCACGTCAGAGAGTGTCGAACATTGGGATCTAAGGATATTAATTGTGATATATTTGTATAATCCCTGCACCATTGATTCAGCATACAAAGCTGGAGAGGTCGTATGTGAAAACGAGCAAAGGGAATGGCGTCAGATGCTGCAGTCATGAGACCTAAAACTTTCATGCACATAGCCACTGAAGGGAATGACTGAGACTGAAGGTGCCGACAGGCTGCAAACAATTTTAAACGTCTCCTGTCTGTTTGAGTCAGAGTCATGGGCACTGAATCTATCTGGAAACCTAAAAAAGTAACCCTTGCCTGAGGAATCAAGGAACTTTTTGGTAAATTGATCCTCCAACCATGTTTTCGAAGAAAAAACACTAGTTGATTCGTGTGAGATTCTGCAGAACGTAAAGTCTGAGCTAGTACCAAGATATTGTCCATATAAGGAAACACTGCAATACCCTGTTCTCTGATTATAGAGAGTAGGGCACCAAGAACCTTTGAAAAGATTCTTGAAGCTGTTGCTAGGCCAAATGGAAGAGCAACAAATTGGTAATGCTTGTCTAGAAAAGAGAATCTCAGGAACTGATAATTTTCTGGATGAATTGGAATATGAAGGTATGCATCCTGCAAGTCTATTGTGGACATATAATGTCCTTGCTGAACAAAAGGCAGAATAGTCCTTATAGTCACCATCTTGAAAGTTGGTACTCTTACATAACGATTCAAAATTTTCAGATCCAGAACTGGTCTGAATGAATTTTCTTTCTTTGGGACAATGAATAGATTTGAATAAAACCCCAGACCTTATTCCTGAAAAGGAACTGGCATGATTACCCCTGAAACCTCCAGGTCTGAAACACACTTCAGGAAAGCCTGAGCTTTTACTGGATTTACTGGGATGCTTGAGAGAAAAAAATCTTCTCACAGGAGGTCTTACTCTGAATCCTATTCAGTACCCCTGAGAGACAATGCTCTGAATCCATTGATTTTGGACAGAATTTATCAAAAAATCCTTGAAAAACGTTAATCTGCCCCCTACCAGCTGTGCTGGAATGAGGGCCGCACCTTCATGCGGACTTAGGGGCTGACTTTGGTTTCTTAAAAGGCTTGAATTTATTCCAATTTGAGGAAGGCTTCCAATTGGAAATAGATTCCTTGGGGGAAGGATTAGGTTTTTGTTCCTTATTTTGACAAAAGGAACGAAAACGATTAGAAGCCCTAGATTTACCCTTAGGTTTTTTATCCTGAGGAAAAAAAAAACTCCCTTTCCCCCAGTAACAGCTGAAATAATAGAATCCAACTGAGAACCAAATAAATTATTACCTTGGAAAGAAAGAGATAGTAATCTAGACTTAGATGTCATATCAGCATTCCAAGATTTTAAGCCACAAAGCTCTTCTAGCTAAAATAGCTAAAGACATGGATCTAACATCAATTTTGATAATATCAAAAATAGCATCACAAATAAAATGATTAGCATGTTGCAGTAAGCGAACAATGCTAGATAAGTCAGAATCCAATTCTTATTGTGCTAAATTCTCCAACCAAAAAGTTGATGCAGCTGCAACATCAACCAAGGAAATTGCAGGCCTAAGAAGATGACCTGAATATAAATAGGCTTTCCTTAGATAAGATTCAAGTTTCCTATCTAAAAGATCCTTAAAAGAAGTACTATCTTCCATAGGAATAGTGGTACGTTTAGCAAGAGTAGAAATAGCCCCATCAACTTTGGGGATTTTTTCCCAAAACTCTATTGAAATAGCTGGTAAAGGATACAATTTTTTAAACCTTGAAGAAGGATTAAAAGGAGTACCCGGCTTATTCCATTCCTTAGAAATCATATCAGAAATAGCATCAGGAATAGGGAAAACCTCTGGAGTAACCATAGGAGGTTTAGAAACAGAATTTAAACGTTTACTAGTTTTTATATCAAGATGACTAACTTCCTCAATATCCAAAGTAGTTAACACTTCTTTTAACAAAGAACGAATATACTCTATTTTATGATTTGTCAGTGTCAATATCTGAGGAAGGATTTTCTGAATCAGATAGATCCTCATCAGAGGAAGATAATTTATTATGTTGTCGGTCATTTGAAATTTCATCAACTTTATGAGAAGTTTTAAAAGACCTTTTATGTTTAATAGAAGGCGGAAATGCAGACAAAGCCTTCTGAATAGAATCAGTAACAAATTCTTTAAAATTCATAGGTATATCATGTACATTAGAAGTTGAAGGCACAGCAACTGGCAATGTACTATTACTGATGGACACATTGTCTGCATGTAAAAGTTTATCATGACAACTAATACAAATGACATTTGGAGATAATGGGGGGTAGTTATCAAGCCGTCAACCTCAAATACGCTGGAATTCCGCAGCGTATTTGTGGCGAGGCTGATTCGCCTTAGTTATCAAAGGCTAGATACCGGCAAAAGTAGAATTTTGTGACGTAAGCTTCGATCCGCCGGACTCAGTCCGACACAGATCGATTCTTACATCACTCCAGATGTTCCACTATCTGACTACTTTTGCTAGTTATCAAAAAACTGGCAGGTACGCTCGGCACTTTTCCGGCCCAGCGTACCTGGTTTTCCAGGGTGGCGGATCCCATAGGAATCAATGGGAGTCTGACCATAGCGAAAGTTCATGTTCGCTGCTGCCAGACATCCCATTGATTCCTATGGGAGATGTCTGCACCTAACACCCTAACATGTACCCCGAGTCTAAACACCCCTAATCTGTCCCCCCTACACCGCTGCAACTAAATAAAGTTATTACCCCCTAAACCGCCGCTCCCAGAGCCCACCGCCACTATAATAAACATGTTAACCCCTAAACCGCCACTCCCGGAGCCCACCGCAAGCTATAATATATATGTTAACCCCTAAACCGCCGCTCCCTGACCCCGCCGCAACTATAATATATGTATTAACCCCTAAACCGCCGCTCCCGGACCCCACCGCAACCTATATTAAACTTATTAACCCCTATTCTGCCCCCCCTACACCGTCGCCACCTATAATAAATTTATTAACCCCTATCCTGCCCCCCCCACACCGCCGCCACTGTAATAAAATTATTAACCCCTAAACCTAAGTCTAACACTAACCCTAACACCCCCCTAACTCAAATATTAATTAAATACATCTAAATAATATTTATATTATTAACTAAATTAATCCTATTTAAAACTAAATACTTACCTTTAAAATAAACCCTAATATAGCTACAATATAAATTATAATTATGTTCTAGCTATTTTAGGATTTATTTTTATTTTACAGGCAACTTTCAATTTATTTTAACTAGGTACAATAGATATTAAATAGTTAATAACTATTTAATAGCTACCTAGCTAAAATAAAGAGAAATTTACCTGTAAAATAAAAACTAACCTAAGTTACAATTACACCTAACACTACACTATATTTTAATAAATTAATCCTATTTAAAACTAAATACTTACCTGTAAAATAAACCCTAAGATAGGATTTATATTTATTTTACAGGTAACTTTGTATTTATTTTAGCTAGTTAGAATAGTTATTAAATAGTTATTAACTATTTAATAACTACCTAGCTAAAAGAAATACAAAATTACCTGTAAAATAAATCCTAACCTAAGTTACAATTAAACCTAACACTACACTATCATAAAATTAATTAAATAAATTAACTACAAATAACTACAATTAAATACAATTACATAAACTAACCAAAGTGCAAAAAATAAAAAAAGCTGTTACAAAAAATAAAAAAAATAAGTTACAAACATTTAAAAAATATTACAACAATTTTAAGCTACCTACACCTAATCTAAGCCCCCTAACAAAATAACAAAGCCCACCAAAATAAAAAAATGCCCTACCCTATTCTAAATTAAAAATGTTCAAAGTTCTTTTACCTTCCCAGCCCTTAAAAGGGCCTTTTGCGGGGAATGCCCCAAAGAAAACTGCTCTTTTGCCTGTAAAAGAAAAATACAACCCCCCCCAACATTAAAACCCACCACCCACATACCCCTAATCTAACCCAAACCCCCCTTAAATAAACCTAACACTACCCCCCTGAAGATCATCCTGCCTTGAGTTGTCTTCAGCGAGCCGACCCACCGATGGAATCGAAGAGGTGATCCTCCAAGGGGCGCTGAAGAAGTCTTCCATCCGATGAAGTCATCATCCAGGCGGCGCTGAAGAAGTCTTCCATCCGGGCAATGTCATCTGGCACGTCTTCTGAGGTTTGAAGCTCTGGAAGCGATCGTGATCGCTTCCAGCAGCTTCCAGGGTATTGAAGTGATGCCTCAATATTGAGGCATCACTGCAATCCCCTTTTTACCCTCTCTGCTACCCTCTCTGCATCAGCTATCGATGGTGCCGATCGTTGGTGGGTACTTAAGATGGCGGTGACAATTATGAGGTGGGGGAGGGAGGAGAGCTGTTTGAGGTGGGTCAGAGAGGGATCGGGGTGGGATGTGTCAGGTGGGTGGCTGATCTCTACACTAAAGCTAAAATTAACCCGGCAAACTACCTAATTAACCCCTTAACTGCTGGGCATAATACAAGTGTGGTGCGCAGCGGCATTTAGCAGCCTTCTAATTACCAAAAAGCAATGCCAAAGCCATACATGTCTGCTATTTCTGAACAAAGGGGATCCCAGAGAAGCATTTACAAATTATTTGTGCCATGATTACACTAACTGTTTGTAAATAATTTCAGTGAGAAACCTAAAATTGTGAAAAAGTTAAAAAAAAAAATAATTGATCGCATTTGGCGGTGAAATGGTGTCATGAAATATACCAAAATGGGCCTAGATCAATACTTCTGGTTGTCTACTACACTACACTACAGCAAAAATTAACCCTACAGGCTCTCTACAAGTTCCCTAATTAACCCCTTCACTACTGGGCATAATACACGTGTGATGAGCAGCGACATTTAGCGGCCTTCTAATTACCAAAAAGCAATGCCAAAGCCATAGATGTCTGCTATTTCTGAACAAAGGGGATCCCAGAAAAGCATTTACAACCATTTGTGCCATAATTGCACAAGCTGTTTGTAAATCATTTCAGTGAGAAACCTAAAGTTTGTGAAAAAGTGAACAATTTTTTTTATTTGATTGCATTTGGTGGTGAAATGGTGGCATGAAATATTCGAAAATGGGCCTAGATCAATACTTTGGGTTGTCTACTAAAAAAAATATATACATATCAAGGGATATTCAGGGATTCCTAACAGATATCAGTGTTACAACGTAACTATCGCTAATTTTGAAAAATAAAAATTGGTTTGGAAATAGCAAAGTGCTACTTGTATTTATTGCCCTGTAACTTGCAAAGAACATGTAAACATTGGGTATTTCTAAACTCAGGACAAAATTTAGAAACTATTCAGCATGGGTGTTTTTTAGTGATTGTAGATGTGTAACAGATTTTGGGGGTCAAGGTTAGAAAAAGTGTTTTTTTTTTTGGTGGTTGTAGATGTGTAACAGATTTTGGGGGTCAAGGTTAATTTTTTTATAGTAAATTATAAGATGTGATGAAAATAATGGTATCTTTAGAAAGTCTATTTAATGGTGAGAAAAATAGTATATAATATGTGTGGGTACAGTAATTGAGTAAGAGGAAAATTACAGCTAAACACAAACACTGCAGAAATGTAAAAATAGCCCTGGTTACAAACAGTCAGAAAATGGAAAAGTGGTCTGGACACTAAGGGGTTAATAATTGTAACTTTAATTTAGTTATATTTTAATTATGTTAAAGTTAGGGGTGTTAGGTTTAGGGTTAGGAATAGGGAGTGTTAGGTTTAGGGGTTAATATAGGTAAGTTACTTTGTATTTAGATTTAAATAGGTATTATTAGGTAACAATTGCAACTTTAATTTAGTTATATTTTAATTATGTTAAAGTTAGGGGGTGTTAGGTTTAGTGTTAGGTTTAGGGTTAGGTTTAGGGATAGGGTTATGGTTAGGGGGTGTTAGGTTTAGGGGTTAATATAGGTAAGTTACTTTGTATTTAGATTTTAATAGGTATTATTAGTTAATAATTGTAACTTTAATTTAATTATATTTTAATTATGCTAAAGTTAGGGGTGTTAAGTTTAGGGTTAGGATTAGGTTTAAAGTTAGGAGGGGTTAGGGTTAGGTTTAGGGTTAGGTTTAAAGTTAGGGGGTGTTAGGCTTAGGGGTTATTATAGGAAAGTTACTTTGTATTTAGATTTAATAGGTATTATTAGTTAATAATTGTAACTTTAATTTAGTTATATTTTAAGTATGTTAAAGTTAGGGGGTGTTAGGTTTAGGGTTAGGGAAAGGGGGTGTTAGGTTTAAGGGTTAATATAGTTTAATTTAGGTAGTTGTGAAGTAGGGGCCGGCGGTTTAGGGGTTAATAGGTTTAGCTAGTATTGGCAATGTTTGTGAATGGTGGTTTAGGGGTTAATAGCTTTAGTTAGTGTTGGCGATGTTTTGGAACGGCGGTTTAGGGGTTTATAGGTTTAGTTAGTGTTGGCGGTTTAGGGGTTTATATGTTTAGTTAGTGTTGGCGATGTGGGGGAGGTGCGTTTTAGGTGTTAATAGGTGTAGTTTGTGTCAGCAATGTGGGGGGTGCGGTTTAGGGTTTAATAGGTTTAGTTTGTGTCGGCGATGTTTCGGAATGGCAGTTTAGGGATTAATAGGTTTAGTTTGTGTCGGCGATGTGGGGGAAAGGTTGCGGTTTAGCGGTTAATAGGTTTAGTTTGTGTCTGCAATGTTTCTGGAACGGCAGTTTAGGGGTTAATAGGTTTAGTTAGTGTCAGCGATGTGGGGGGTATGGTTTAGGGGTTAATAGGTTTAGTTCGTGTTGGTGATGTGGGGGGTGCAGTTTAGGGGTTGTTTAGTTTAGGTTTAGTTTGTGTCGACAATGTTTTGGGATGGCGGTTTAGGGGTTTAGGGGTTAATAGGTTTAGTTAGTTTCAGTGATGTCGGGGAACGGTGGTTTAGGGGTTATACATTTAATATAGACTTAGAGTTAGTGTCGGGGAACTGTGGTTTAGGAAGGAACAATGAAAAATTCAGAATATGAATAATGGATCAGAAAATTCGGAAACATATTTCTTTATTTTCAGAATTTTTCGGAATTTTTTGTGATGTGCCTATTTGGATATTCGGATGCATCCAAATCGCTGAATCGGCCAAAATTTGTCCGAATTCGTCTGAAACAAAACGCACATGTCTAATTTATATCTGAAGCTGCTGTAGCCAATACTGAGGTTTGTATTTTTGTAGTGTCAATAGCCAAGTCACGGCAACATCCAAACTTTGTTGCATCAATAAATTAATTTGAAAAAAGATTTGTAATGACTTGATTTCTTACTTTCTGGTGATGTAAGGATAAAACTTAGGATTTAGAATTTCCAATGTTCCCACTGTTGAGAGATGTAACAAATTCATTTGTATTAAAGGGTGTAATAAACTAAATAAATAATCCCATTAACTCAAGCTTCTAGTGCCCAAGCAAGTGTGATTATTGATCATTTACCCACTTACAAAATTGTCAGCAACAGGACTAAAAGGCTTATAGAAATGAATGCTAAATAAATAGGTGTTGTACAAGGGGTCTTGATACAGAATATGAAGCAATATTATATTTTCTTTATGGAAGATACTGCTTTTTTGTGCATATTATAGCTTTATAAAATTTTAGATGATAATATGCAGCAGCTCAAACCATAGGTAATCCCTGTTCAGGCCAAAAAGATGAAGAACCTAGTCACCTTTTAATGTTTTAAATTTGTTTGAACTGCAAAATAAATTAGAATATATCCTTTATTGTCATTTCTCTTGATGAAATCAAATAGTGGTTATTCTTGTGTGAATACAACATTAATTGTATGAATTTAAATAACCCGGTTCTTGGCGCAGAAAGTGTAACACCACATTTAACAGTTAGTCACTGAAAAAAAAATTAACTGTTAATGATGACAACAGGATTAAATGATTTAAAATGACGGGAAGAATATTAGAAACAAACTTTACATAGTAAAACTATAAATTCACTGTTAAGTTGTTTCAAGTACCTGGCCATAATTTTGCCTCTTCATTATTGTATTCCATAAATTCTTCCGGAATGTTAAAGAGATAGAGATCTTGTCTACACTAAGATCTTTTATTCCAAAATCCCTCTCCAGCATCCAAGGGGTTAATGGGTGTTTGATGCATATGTTCTATTGCTGCTGTCATGTTATGGCCTAGATTAAATGTGGAGTGTAAAATATTGCTTTTGCAAAAGCGATATTTGCGCTCCACTGAGTAATGCCAGTGCATGCTAATGTGCGTTGGTATTACAAGTTGAGTACAATGAGAGCGTACTTCTATTTGCTCCAATGGGATCCTCGTTCTCACACCGTGAGACACAGCATGAGAACTAGAGCAGAGAAGGGGGTAAGTCGTGCAGCGATGGCAGCATATTGTAAATGTATATGAATATATACAGTACATATCCATTTATGTGTTAATATGTGTATATACATATATTAACACATAAATGTATATGTATCTAAGCATATACATATATATTTACTGTAAAAACACAGTTGCCATAGTCCGCAATGTAAGGGCACTTTTCAATGCCATTTTTTTTTCTAAAACCCCACACCCACTAACTTTAAAACCTCATAGCTGCTTATCAGTTATTTTATTAAAAAATAAAGATGCTTAATAATAGATTTTTAATAAAGCATATTACACTTGATTTTGAGGCTTTTTGACTGTGTTACCCGTGTTCAAAGGAAATGTTGAACTCCAGTTTCCAGCATTACCATCCGCTACCAGGTAGGATTTCCTGAGATGTTTATAGAGAAATGACTCTCTTGTTGCCGGTGTCCATCAGCGATTATGTGGATATATCCTTAGGCAAAGAGGTGCCTGAGTAACTTGTCAACGCTGAGGTGAGTAAGTGACATTTTGCACTTTTTATTGTTTATCCTTTGTCCCAGTTGAGATTGGTCATGTGAGAAATATGTGAATGATTTCTGCAGTCGGTTTAAAATGAACTGATATTAATTGAGAAAATAAGTCTTAACCCTACTTACACTGGAAGATGGGGTAAACTGACAAATGCTGTTCTTGACTAATCTGTAGACTTTCTCCTTACCCAAGTAAAAAACTTTGCTATACTGCTGTATGAAACTTGCTACACCTTGAACTCCAAAATTAACTTCCATTCCACATTCTCTCATGATCCTCTTTAGCCATCTTGCAATTAAAGTGGATCTAACCAGAGCATGTGGAGGGCCGTGAGATCATATCATTTTTACGCTTCTTGAATTGGCACATTGATGATTGAGAAATAAGCTAAAAAGCACTGTTCATCTGAAAGATAAAAGATGCTAGATGCTAGTTTAACTGTCAGCAGTTTTAGAGACAGTAATTCATTTTGGGGCCAGATCTTGAGAAAAAGTAAACCAAGATTTACATTCAAGATAGATGTATATTTAGTCTGCTATAAGTCTATTAACTTCATAGTTAAATTGACATACCTGCTGAAATCGGAACATTATTAAAGGGACAGTAAAGTCTAAATTAAACGTTCATGATTTAGATAGAACATGTGATTTAAAATACCTTTCCATTGTACTTTCATTGTCAAATTTTTCTTGTTCTCTTGATATCCTTTGTTGAAGAGTAAAGCAAGGTAGACTAATAGGAGCTCAGGAGCTTGTACGGGTCTTTAGCAGTCTATGGCAGCAATGTTTGTATCTATGTATAACATTGCTTTAACCAATGTGGCAAACACTGATGCCAGAGGGCTAGAATTGCGTGCATGCTCCTGAGCTCACCTACAATAACTTTTAACAAAGGATACCAAGAGAACTAAGCAAAAGCGATAATAGAAGTAAATTGGAAAATTGTTTAAAAGGTCATGCTCTATCCAATCCATTGAAGTTTAACCTTGATTTTACTGTCCTTGTAATGACTCTATTGGCAAGGCCTGACTGAAAAAAAGCAAAATAAATTATCCACTTAATCCCAAAAGTCTTTTGATCTAAATTATTGAGAGCTCCAAATCTGATAATTTACTGTAGCTTTAGAAAGTGGAACAAACACAATGTGGAGAGGTAGTTTTTCAGCAAAAGGAAGTAAAATAAATTATGAACATTGCAGTGTTGTTCTTTTTTCATAAATTAAACATTTTGGGTTAGATTACAAGTGGAGACCTCTGGTTATTTTTTTAAATGTCCCCCAATTACCCCCAAAATAAAAAAAAAATAAAAAAAATGCACTTAGCAGTTTTTAAGGGTTAAATGTGCCGGGTTTGGGGTGTTAGAAAAGAAACAGCACAGAAAAGTGCCTTTACATAGTGGTCTATGGGGACTGTGTGTTCCCAGTAAATAGAAATGTATATGCCTATAAATATATATATATATATATATATATATATATATATATATATATATATATATATATATATATATATTTGTGTTAATATGTATACACATATTAACACATAAATACATACAGTATATATATTTTCATATACATATCCTATGTAATAAATGGCCAAGTATGTTTGTCAGATGCAGTCATGCGCAGTAGAGACTGCACGTGACAAACATACCTGGCCGTTTGGATCCTGACACTCAGCACAGAGCAAGGCTGAAGCGGAGTGTCAGGGGGCGTGGCCGACAGGAGCGTCGCAATGGGGGGCGTGGCTGGGTACAGCGAGGGGCGTGACCAGGCGCGGCGAGGGGCGTGACCGGGCGGGTGTTGCCGTGATGGGGCATGGCCAGGCGGGGTGCTGCGATGGGGGCATGGCCAGAGAGGCAAAGGGTTTGAAAGGCAGAGCCAGAGAGGGAGCAAGAGAGGGGGGGAGAAGGGCCAAAGAGGGGGGGAGAGAGCCAAATAGAGGGGGAAGAGAGCCAAAGGGGGGGAGAGAGAGCCAAAGAGGGGGGAGAGAGAGAGCAAAAGAGGAAAGAGAGCCGAAGAGGAGAGAGCAAAAGAGGAAAGAGAGCCAAAGAGGAGAGAGAGCAAAAGAGGGGGGAGAGAGCCAAAGAGGGGGGAGAGAGAGCCAAAGAGGGGGGGAGAGAGCCAAAGAGGGGGCAGAGAACAAAAGAGGGGGCAGAGAGAGCAAAAGAAAGGGGGGAGAGAGCCAAAGAGGGGAGAGAGAGAGCAAAAGAGGGGAGAGAGAGCGCAAAAGAGGGGAGAGAGAGCGCAAAGGAGAGGGGGAGAGAGCGCAAAAGAGAGGGTGAGAGAAAGCAAAAGAGAGGGGGGAGAGCAAATGAGAGGGGGGAGAGAGCAAGGGGTGGGACTGCTGTACTGTAAAATATGGCCCCTGTACACAGGCTTTAGTACTAGTAATTTTATATTTGCTGCCCATCGCTGCTCGACTTACCCCCTTTGCTGTGCTAGTTCTCATGCCGTGTCTCACGGCATGAGAACGAGGCTCCCATTGGAGCCTATGGAAGCATGCTCTCATAAGCGCAATGCTTCTGTGCAATTTCCATGTCAGAAAAAAAGTGTTTAAGAAATCTAGGTATGAGTAGCAACTGTTTTATTCTACCTGTGAAATACTGGACATATTAACAACTCAAGTTGTAGCCCATTTCATGATCTTTTATACAGATATTAATATTTGGGTTAAGCAATAAGTAGACATATGCATTCTTCTTTGGACGAATATGTATTTGTCCGAATTTTGTCTTATTTGTCCATTCATCCACATAACGAGTAAACAAATGGAAATGGGGCTGAAATGGCCAAGTAACAACATTTTTAATGTTTATTAGTCGCATTTGTTTTGTTTTTGTTTGGTACTTTCAGCACCAAAAAAGTGACAGAGAGCACAAGAAAGGGGAAATTAACTGAGATTGTTTGACAAATCAGCTAATTAATTTGCCGTGATGTACAGGGGGTCTGACCATTCATGTGTACAACTTTCACTGTCCAGTTATGACAGAGCATTACTAAATGATTGATGTGTGGGCTAGCAAGTCAGGGATTAAATACCAAACAGGCTTGTCCAATCCTCTTTTAACTTAGAGTAGGGAGGTGGGAGTCTAAGTAAACAGGGGAATCCGCCCTGCACCAGTGTTCGCCTATCGCCAGCATCAGTTCTTCCAATGTGAGTTCCTCCACTCTCCTGATTCCCTACATGTTTTATAGCAGCAGACATGTGGTTTTGAACAATCTGAAGGGCAGTCTATGAGCAAGTGCAGCAGCAGCAGGGCAGTCGCTGTAGGAAATGTAGATGATTTTATTGTGCCAAGTCAGCAAGAAGAGGGAATTATTAAGCAGGTTTCCCTAGTTTCTGTTTTGGGTGATGAGGATATTACTATGACTCCCAGCACATCTCCTATAGCCTTTACTCTGCACCAGGAGGAACTTGATAATGAACCTTAGGATATGGTGGAGGAGGAAGAGATTCTGCCACAGAGTCCATGCACGATGGGCAGCAGCACAACTTCCTCCACACTTTTAGGCAAGTAGTCTCCTCCTGGATTCTCTCCATCAACCCACCTTCATCCCCTGTTGTAGAGCAGCCAGTTCCTACAACAGCTTCACCCACTACCCATGTTGCCAGTTCTCTAGGAGCACAATCTCTCAGTGCTAGAATTACTGATAGTTACCTGACCACTGCCACCTACACCTCAACTACAACTACCACCACCACCACTAGGAGAGAATAAAGTGTTCCAGGGAGGTCATAGTAATTTAGTGGTGCCACATCTCAAACCACTTGCAAGAAGATCTCAACAGCGGTACAAGGGCATTCAGAGGCAGTAACTGCTTCACGTTGCTCATAGGTGTGAGACCCTTTTATTGGAATCTGAGATGGCTGGTTTGCTAAGAGCAAATTGTGCGGCAAATAAGTTAACCCTGGGATGAACCAACATCTCTGCATGCACCATAAGGCTGTGAAATTGAGGGGAGAAAGTGGAACCATCAACATCTGCGCAACCGTCTCATTACAGCTAGTAACGCCACCTACAAGGAGCAGCACTACCAGCAGTAGTGAGAACAGGGGACATGATATTGATGGCAGTCAGCAGAGTCAGATACCACCTTCAACATCACAACATTTTCAGCCCACCCTAGAGGATTTTGGGAACTTTTACTTTTGGTGTGTGTCCGGGTAGCAGTTGAGAAAATTAACCCATCTGACAGGTCAACTGGAAGCTGTTGGTGGTGCACCCTCACTGTGTTTGAAGGGCAGCATTTCAAGCAGTTGATGGAAGCAGTTGCTCCCTACTACCACCTCCCTTCACTCAGCACTTAAAGCACGAGCACAGTCCCCTCACTTTACTGTTCCTGCTTTGATCTGTTCAAGAAAAAGTTGGTGAAGGCTGCTGGACAGTCATGCACTTTGCCAATGATTTATGGATTGCTTCTAGCAGACATTATGCCTTAATTTCCTTGATGTCATTCTGGTGGAGGCTCAGGGTGTGTGATGGGGATGAGGGTAGTGCTACTGCTAGTGGTGGTGCTGCGGCAGGCAGCTCCGGTCAGGGCAGGAGTGGGTCAGTTGATCAGCAGGGCTACTAATCATTCCTCCTCCATGCCAATGTGTTGGATGAGTAGCATATTGCTGATAATATATTGCAAGTTCTTAGGAGGATGGTGGCACCGGAGAGTGGGCAGGCACCTAGGTGGATATGGGCTTTGTTGTCACAGGGGAGCATCCAATATGCTGAAGGCTCTCAGTGAGGGTGACTTTATTGGTGTGCATGGTTCAGCTCACATTCTCCACCTGGTGGTAAAGGTTGCTATTCCTGAAGGCAACTGTAGATTATAAGCTTTACTTGAACAGTGCAGAAGGATTGCAGGCCATTTCCACCACAGTTTTATATATAGTCAGTTCCTTGGCAGGAGCTGGAGAAGTCAGGGCTTTCCCAGCAAAGAGTTTAAAAAAACATAAGTAATAGGTGAAACTTGACTTTGGACATACTGGAACATACATTTGAGCAGCAGAAGGCTATATCATGCTATGGCATAGCATGTTCTTCTTTGGAGGTGTATTTTTTGGGTTTGTGTACCGGAGGCCTACCTAGTTCAATAACTCTTCTGCATGCTGCAGCCTCTCCTGCACCTGCACTTCCTTCTCTGTAGTAGTCAACTTTATCTATCTCTGGTATCTGAATAAGGACTCCATTTTAACCCTGCAACACATATTATAACTGCTTATTCCCCCTACAAAACATTATCTATCTCTGGTATGTGAATAAGGACTCCATTTTAACCTTGCAACACATATTATAACTGCTTATTCCCCCTACAAAACTTTATCTATATCTGGTATGTGAATAAGGACTCCATTTTAACCCTTCCCCTTTCCTCTCTCTGACCACCATCTATTAACTTTCTCTCTTACTTTACCTGCTACATCTTTGCAAGCCCCAAAAACTGCTACCTTACAGGAATTTAAATGACTTGGATGTCACAGACTTTTCCACTCAACTGAGTCCTCTGCTCTCTGACATTTCATCCCTCTCTTGTCCAAACCTTGTGACTATACAGTATAATTCAGCACTAAAATCAACACTTGACAAAACTGCACCCTCCACTCTTCGACGTACATCAATCACTCGACGGCAACCGTGGCACACTAAACAGACTAGATATCTTCAGTGATGCTCACGGGCTGCTGAACGGCAGTGAAGGAAATCACGCACTTGTGCGGATTTCCAAAATTATAGATTCACCCTTAAGTCCTACAACTCTGCGCTCCACCTGGCCAAACAAGTCTATTTCTCCTTTCTTGTGTCATCTCACGCATCCAACCCCACAAAACTGTTCTCAACCTTCAACTCCCTTCTACGACCGCATGCCCCCCCGCCCACTACCAACCTCACTGCTCAAATTATTGCTGATCACTTCAAAAATAAAATTGACACCATTAGAAAAGAGATCTGCACCTCGCATCCCACAAACCCAGCGATCCTACCCACCCCTTCTATTAACAAAAATCTATGCTACTTCCCTCCTGTAACAAAGGAAGAAGTCTCTGCACTCCTATCCTTGGCTCATCTCACAACCTGCCCACTTGACCCTATTCCTTCACAACTTATTCCCTCTCTCTCTGCTTCACTAACCCCTACATCTCTTTAACCAATCTCTCACTGCTGGCACATTTCCTGACACATTCGAGAATGTGTCAATCATACCAATTCTAAAAAAGCCCTCACTTGACCCTCCATGCCTTCTAACTATTGACCGGTCTCCTTACTTCCCTTTGCTTCAAAATTATTGGAACGACTAGTCTATAAATGGCTAACTCAATTTCTCACAACTAACTCCTTACTCGATCCACTACAATTTGGTTTCCGCCCTAAACACTCAACAGAATCCGCTCTTGCTAAAGTAACCAATGACCTGCTATCAGCTAAAGCAAAAGGCCATTACTCCTTACTAATTCTTCTTGACCTGTCCGCAGCTTTTGACACAGTTGACCATCCTCTCCTCCTAAAAATACTACATTCATTTGGCATCTGAGACACAGCCCTCTCCTGGTTTGCATCATATCTTTCAAACCGCTTGTTTTCAGTTTCCTTTAACAACATATCTTGTGATCCTATGCCTCTCTTAGTTGGAGTACAGCAAGGCTTTGTCTTGGGCCCCTTGCTTTTCTCTCTTTATATATCTTGCCTTGGAAAACTTATAGCCTCCTTTGGATTCCAGTACCACCTATATGCTGATGATACCCAAATCTATCTTTCCTCTCTTGATATCTCTCCCTCTTTACTCAACCAGATTTCTGACTGCCTCTCTGCAATTTTCTCTTGGATGTCTTCACACTACCTCCAACTCAATCTGTCCAAAACTGAGCTGCTTCTTATCCCCCCCTCTTCGAGACATCAAACACCTGACATTTCTCTGATGGTTGGAGACTCAATTCTCAACACCTCACCCCAGGTCCGCTGTCTTGGGGTCACACTAGACTCAGAACTCAAATTCAACCCACATATACAAGCGCTTACCTAATCCTGCCGTTCACACCTACGCAATATTTCCAGAATTCGGCCCTTCCTTACTCAAAAAACTACAAAAATACTTATTCATTCCCTTATTTTGTCACGCATTGATTATTGCAATCTACCCCTAAATGGCCTTCCAAAACCCTGCCTCTCCTCCCTCCAATCTATTATGAATGCTTCTGCTAGACTCATTCACCTAAGTCGACGATCTACATCAGCTGCTCCGCTCTTCCAGTCTCTACACTGGCTCCCCATACACTCCAGAATACAATTTTAAGTATTAGCCCTAACCTACAAAGCACTCAACAGTCTAACTCCCAACTACATTTCCTCTCTCATCGTGAAATATTCCCCATCCCGTCCTCTTTGATCAACCTCTGAACTACGTCTCTACACTCCTGTTATCTCTACGTCCTACTCCCACCTCCAAGAATTTGAACGTGCTGCTCCTGTCCTCTGGAACTCTCTACCCCGCTCCATTAGACTGTCTCCAACCTTGTATAGCTTCAGACGATCCTTGAAAACCCACCTATTCAGAGAGGCTTACCATCTCTCCTCCATCCCACATCCGAACCAAACTAATACATGTACATGAACTGCCTGATTCACTGCTGCAAATACAACCGATTTAACAATCTACCCCAACCTTATGTCTCTGCACCCTAAACCTGTAGACTGTGAGCTCTCCGGAGCAGGACCCTCTTCCTCCTGTACTAGATTTGTTTCATTTTGTTATGTTTTGTATTTTATCACAAATATTTGTCATTGTATACTCCTATCATTGTAATCAGAAGCCTACCTAGTTCAGTAATGCTGCTGCCTGCTGGTGCACACCGCTCCTGCTCTTCTCTGAATTAAGTATTTAAAGGGACATTATACACTCATTTTTTCTTTGCATAAATGTTTTGTAGATGATCTATTTATATAGCTCATAAAGTTTGTTTTTTTTTAAAAAAAGAATAGTTTTGCTTATTTTTAGACACCTAACCAAGCCCCAAGTTTTATGAGAATACCGTCAGCTGCCTACTCTAGCTTGCTCCTGTTTGTGTAAAGGGTCTATTCATATGCAAAGGAAGGGGGAGGGGGAGGGTCTTATTTCCCATGTGCAGTGGGCTTTCCAGCTACCTTTTCAACAGAGCTAAACTGAGAGCTTCTAAGCAAGTTTTTAAACAGTTTTATACTGTATGTTTATATCAGTATCTGTGCATCTTATTCTTTATAGTAGTGTCTATTACATGCAGTTATATGAAAATGAGCGTATACTGTCCATTTAAGGATAAATAGCTACAAGCTTGTTATGGAACAGGTATGTGTGAATGTGAGGAATGTAGTTACTTTAGTATAAGGGATTCAAAAAGCAATGAGAGAGTTGAAAATAAAGGAACTTTCTACGGAAAGATTGTAGTGAGAAATTATTGGGTTTTTATTAGGTCTGCATTAAAGCAGAAGGTCATATAAAACATGCCCTGGGATCTACCACACTAAGCCACCTCCGATCTAAGAAGAAGGGTCAGGATTAGCGTGGCTCCCAAGGGCACTAGAGTTATGTATACAATGCTACAGGTGAACTTTTTCACCTGTAGCAAAGAAACATTTAGATTTGTATAACGAATGTAAATGTTCCACAAACATTCTGCATTTGTTTCATTTAAAACTAAATAAATACCAAATATTCCAGCAGATGAATATTCTGGGTATTTAATTTACTCAAATATTTGTTTTGAAAAATTCGGACAAACCAAAAAAAAATGTTTACGCTAAAAATGTTTCGTTTTTACAAAGTGATGCACAAAAATACTTTTGCACATGACATCTTTTTGCACTTTAATGGGGCTTTCTTTTTAATTATAAATGTGAGCATGTGATGCTATGCTCACAAAATTAAAGGTACAGTAGACACCTTATAATTACAAGACAGTACTGATGTGTTGCTATAGAATAACAAATAAACATGTCTAAACTTTTGTATAACAAATTATCATCTTGTTTGCTGCATTTGTTTTTTAATAGCCAAACTCCACCCACCACTTCCTTTATTTGAAGGAGACGTTCTGGGCTTTAGTCTACAGAAAACAAGGCTAGCCACTGTCATAATGTTAGCATAAAATACATTGCTTTGCTGTTGTTATCTGATAAAGCCAATTAGGCAAATATGTGTAGCAGGGTAACGCTGCCGAAACGCATAGATTTGCTAACATTATTTGGAGGAGTTATAGAAACATAGGAGCATGATGGGTGCTACGTTCACTTTGTATTGCTAACGAGTGATCTAGTTTATAATCCCGTTGTGGCACTCCTATTCATCCATCATATTCACTTCGCAACTTTCTTTCTATTGATCCTTAGTGAGCAGGACAGGCAAAAAATCAGCACGAATAACCCGTGGAGGCACTCATTGGATCACAGGACTTTTTGCCACTCAGGCTGCAACATTGTTACAAAATATCTTAAGAAGTAACAACTAACATCTGCATAAGGAGCCTCCTGATTGGACCAGTGTAGGTCATGTGACCAGAAGTTTGCCAAAAATCAGATCATAACATTGGAGCTGCAAACTAGCGTTCATGCTAGGTTACGGTACTATTCGCTTTGACCGCAAAATAGACATTGCTCACCTGGGAGGATATTATTAATATCATCTAAGTCTGGGAACAATGTATTCACAGTGAACTTGTGTTAATTAAATAGCACCTATAACTAAGAGGTCCTGCAACTTTTAGGTCTGCTATTTCCCCAAATGTTACAAAACTGTTGATTTTATAAGTTGTTTGTAATGCAGTGTATTTTGACCTATTTTATATCATTCCATTGGTAATTTAATTTAATTTAATGAGTATTCATTGTATTCAATGCTGGCATCTGATTTAATTTGATTCATTTTATCATTGTACCTTTTCTTTTATACATTTAAACATTTGTATTTTGTGTACTACTATGTAATGATTTTAATCTATCTTTTTACTCAATCTTTTAATGTCACACATAAATTCCCACAAAATGTAGTTTTTTGACAGACAGCTCTGACTGGAGTGCTTTGCCCATTTTGTGTATTTATTTGTGTAGCAGGGTTAGCCATGAGGAATCAGCAGGTTTAATTTCATGTTCTGAGAATTACAATGTTCATAATTAGTAGAGCTTATAACATTAAAATAAGGCAAAATAAATAATTAAAGTTTATGTCAAATTTGTTTTATCACTCATAATTAAACATTTATAGAAACATTTCAAGGTTTTTACTTTCCCTTTAAGGTTATTCCTTTTTATTTGTTAAATTGCTGACAGCACACAAACTCATTGAGTATTTTAATTAGTGAAAAACTAAGCAAATATTCAATAAAACAACAATTATCCACCATATAAAAATCTGTCTACCAAGAGCATTAACTCTTGTATTTCGTTACAATGATGACAATCACGGTTCCTCTCATTTCTTTCATTATTAAAACTCATTTATTTTTATATGGTTGTTTAAGCCATGGAAAAATGTAGTTCAGCTTCCATTATAGCTAGGCATAAAGAGATATAAAGCTTCAGGCAAGAATTAGTATTAAAAGCTATTATGATTGTACAAGCGTTTAGCATGATTCCCGTTTGACTCTGCAGTTTGCAATAATAAATTTCCCTCATGCAATTTCTCTCCAGTTAGACAAATGCCTTAAGGAGATCTTCTGGCCTGTGATATAGCACTAACAAAGTAACTTGACATAGATAGCACCCTTGGTTACATGTCTTTCCTTGGGCAAAGTCATTGAAAGCCTGAACTTATTTAGCAATTTGCTTTTCACAATTTCTGCAGCAATGTTCTATAAAATAACAAGTTACTTATCTCAGTTTTTATAGCAACAAAACAGATTGTTTCCTATTGTAAAACATTGGTTTCCTTTTTAATATGCAACAGAATTGAATATTAAGAGAATACATTCCTGGATTCAGAACAGATTGCTCACGGACAATCAATTATTTCTGTAGTATGAGATTTTTTTTCTTCTGGGAGCTTATGGGACTGCTTCAAAACCCTTGATAGTATACTATGACTGCAATAAAATTGAATTATACTTCTTTCTGTGGAAATGGATGCTTCTGAAGCACAAACTATACTAAATATGAAGGGTGTAGTAAAAAGCAAAAATAAATGGTTGGGTGATAACATAATAAGCTTTGTTGTCTTTTTTTTACAATTATTTTAACAAAAGCAAAACAAAAAAAAAGTATTTAGATTGATTTACCTGCATTGATTTGGATTATGTATATTATTTGTAATATAATCATATTCAGGTACTGTTTACATTATTTTTGTGACTTTATTTGGAAAATAAATGCAACATATATCACAGCAAACAAAGAGACATCCTGACAATTCATAAACACTGACAAGAACTAATAAATAGACAGACAAATTGGTTCCAGGATAAGAAGGTTTCTTTTTTAGGGGGACATGATAAATCATTAAAAAAAAAAACATAAATATACATTTTTATGCCAGATACAGAGACAGGATTATTGGAAATGAATTTGTGATCCCAATGTAGTCATTAAATCAAATGGTCTTACAAGGCTACTGAACCAAAATGTAATTAGAATCCTTAATAAAAAATAAAAAAAGTAACAACATTATAGAGTAACAAAGAAGTTCACAAACCATTCCATTGTACTGAATATTTCAGGTTTGTTAGATAACAAAACAGAGGTTTTTGGTTTTGTATTAAAACAAATACATTAATCTGCATCATGTGATTTCAGACATATTGATAAAAATAAGCCTTTTAAGTTTTTCATGATGGACACAAAACTTAAAAATGATGATACACTTACTTATCTATAATGCTGCGATGCAATTATTTGTTTCATTTGAAACTGTGATAATGGTAAAGACAATACAGTTTTACTACCTTTTATTTCTTAAGCACTGACATTTTCCCTGAAGTAGCAAACTGAGTCCAGTGGATTTGTGTAAATACTAACCTAGGAGTTAATGACCGTGAATAACGCGCAAACGAGAACTGCCATTTAGAAATCCATAAAATGCATGTTGCATTACCGCGCCATCTGCAGCACAGGCATCCTTTAGCCTTATTTTTTAAAGGGACACTAAACCCAAATTTTTTCTTTCATGATTCAGATAGAGCATGCAATTTTAGGCAACTTTCTAATTTACTCCTATTATCACATTTTTTTCCTTCTCTTGGTATCTTTATTTGAAATGCAAGAATGTAAGTTTAGATGCCGGCCCATTTTTGGTGAATAACCTGGGTTATTCTTGCTGATTGGTGGATAAATTCATCCACCAATAAAAAAGAGCTGTCCAGAGTACTGAAACAAAAAAGAAGCTTAGATGCCTTTTTTTTCAAATAAAGATAGCAAGTGAACGAAGAAAAATTGATAATAGGAGTAAATTAGAAAGTTGCTTAAAATTGCATGCTCTATCTGAATCACGAAACAAAACATTTGGGTTCAGTGTCCCTTTAACAATAATTAAATTGGAATGTTTATACATTGCCAGTTGCTGTTGGTATGTTATGGATTTTGTAGAAAGATTCTCGGCATTGTACAATGTACAGCTTTAGTTGTTATTGTGAGCACGGTTAGGAGAAGTGGAGGCATTTTCTATAGGTTGTCTTTTGCCGCAGAAATATTTCGGAATCACAGACAGTCCCATAGTATCATGTGCAATTCAAAGAACTAATCACTGGGAAAAAACATATCCAATTATGGGCCAGATTACAAGTGGGTGTGCACTGGAGTGCACTGGAGCCCTTTGCAGTTAAGTAGATGAAAACATGTGAAAAAATATTTTTGCGATATTCATATTTAATAAAGTGATATACTGTATATTTACAGTAAATATTTCATATTCCAAAGTTCTGCACATAGCAGAATGTTATAATATTTGTAAATAGATATTCCTATATATATCTGTATATATCTATGCCTATATAAAATCATATATATATATATATATATATATATATATATATATATATATATTTATATATATATGTGTGTGTGTGTGTAGATATATAGTGTTCCAAAATTCCATCAGATATATATGTAGATATGTATTTATGAATACATACAACATATTCTGCTATGTGCAGAACATTGGAATGTGAAATATTCATATTTTCATGTCAGGTTAGCGCACATGAGAATATGCAATTGGGTTTGCATGCAAGTTGGGCATTAGATTTTTTTCCCCACTTTTTTTGCTTCATTGACTTTTCTTGGGGAATTGGTTATCACAAAGTTTATTTCAAGCGCAATTAGAGCTCTAGTGAATGATCTAAATAGTGCTCCACTTGTAATCTGGCCCTATATTTGTTATATATAGAACTTATTTATTAAAGTGTAAAATAGATACAAAGGGACCCTCTGGAAATCTTGGCTAGTGAGCAGCAATATGCTACCTGCATTTAACATTGCACAAGCGGCTGTTTGTGCCATGTTGCCCCGTGCTTGTGTGCAATTCAGGGTAGTCATTTCCCCCAGGCAGACTAGTCTGGGGTGATTGCAAATTGCCAGGTCAGAGCTGGAGTATAGGTTAGGAATGGGATGCATATGTCTGATGACTACTGCTTCTTAACTATCGTCTGCGGTTTTGCTCATGCTTATATTACCAAGCTCTGGTTAACTGCTATGTATTTAACCTCTGTAATTATGTTAAACACATAGTTAAAGTCAGCTCCAGAGGAATACACAAACTGGCATCTAGTTGAACACATCTGATGAGCTAATGACAAGAAGAATCTGTGTGTAGCCACGTACCACCCAAGTGTATGCATTTCAACATAGGATTAAACATTTTTTTGATAATATAAGTAAACTTAAAAGTCTCTTGAAATTGAAAGTTCTATCTGAAACAAGCGTAATTTTGACTTTCATGTCTCTTTAAGATTAGATTGTTTTTAGTGCTTTTATTTTTTAAAAAGGAAGTTTTTCTTTTTCTTTCATGATTCAGATAGAGCATAATTATATTATCAAATTGGCTTTGTTCTTTTTGTGTCTTTCTTTGAAAAGTATGGACACAATCTCAGGAGCATGCACATGTCTAAAGCACTATATGGCAGCAGTTTTACAAGAATATTATACATTTGCAAGTGCTCCATACACCTACTTAGGTATCTCTTCAACAAAGAATACAATGGGGACGAAGCAAATTTGATAACAAAAGTAAAATGGAACTTTTTTTTTATTCTATGCTCTGACTGAATCACAAAATATTTTTTTGGGGTTTCGTATCCCTTTAAGTATTGGAGTTTTGCAATGGACAGTCAAATAAGAAGGTTCCAGTTTTATGGGGATTTAAAAAGGGAAATTGCAACTGATCAATCACATGACATGAGGTAACCCCTGAAGCCATCAGGATGTAGTTACTACATCACAGGGTAATTTGCTCAGCGTACCCAAAATTGTGCCTCATGCAGCAGTCCCGGCTGTCAGCTCTGACAGCTAAGACTGCAGCCAGAGGCAGAAGGCTTCTGCCTTCATATGGTAAGGGAGCGCTAACCATGTTTCCATTACCATATAAAGGTAGATCGCCAATGCAAACAGTGACATTCTGTGTCACTGTTTGCATTGGCTTGTGATGCTGCCATGGGTTGTAACCTTACAGGCTACCCGAGTAACCCTCTCAGTGCCCAGAATTTCAGAAGTACGGTGCACAACTGCAATTAACAGTCTTCCAATTGCCAAAAACAATGGCAAAGCCATGCACATCTGCTGTTTATGAACAAAGGGGACCCCAGAGAAGCTTTTACAACCATTTATTTTATGACTGCAATAGTGGTGTGTAAATAATTTCAGTGAGAAACCTAGAGTTTTTGAAAAAGTTAATGATTTTTTTAATATGATTGCATTTGGTGGTTAAACAGTGGCATTAAAAAAAAACCACCCAAAATAGGTTGACAAATATATATATATATATATATATATATATATATATATATATATATATATATATATATATATATATACACACAAACAGTGTTCACAGAAAATGTTGCAAGCTGGGTGGCATTATGAAGTAGCCAGGTGGGGGCAGTGCAATATTTTCTAATATTATATAATTTTCAGCTATCCAAATCACAATAATTGCACAATTTAACACAAATTTATTTAATTATATGTTTTTGCAATAAAAAAATCAACATTTCTAATATTAGCTAATGTTCTCTTAATCTTATAATTGGTCAGTAAAATCAGCCAGGTGGTGCACCCACTAAAAAGATCCTGGGGAGAATACTGTATATACACTGTATATACATATAAATGCAAACAGAAAGAGAAGCTACTCCCAGGTGGCAACCGGGCCATAGAACAAGCTATTAAGCTGTTGCTCATTCCTGGCAGACTGCTTCTCTCTCTGTTTGCGATTGCATTTGTATAATGACCCTGGGGATAGTCTCCCTCGGGGTGATGGGGGAAACCAGACGTAGACTCCATGCCCAATGTGCTTAGAGGGATATGGCTGCACCTCACTGACGAGGCCCATAGATGGCCGAAACGATCGTCTGGGGTTGCCGTTTCCTTTGTTCAGAGAAGAATTGCCTGGTATTTTGGGGCTGGACTGACCTTGTTAGGCAGGATCTGACTGATATACTTTAGGAAAATCTTCAATTGTGAAAAGCACAATTGGGCAAAAAGAAGCGACTCCCAGGTGGCAACTTTGCCATAGAACAAGCTATTGAGCTGTTGCTTGTTCCTGGCATACTGTTTCTCTTTCTGTTCGAATATATATACCTGTATATAGAACTGTATGTATATATATATATATATATATATATACATATATATATATATATATATATATATAACCTGTAGTTTTCTAACTGTAGAAAAAAAAATCTCAACATTTGTTCATTGGTATCCTCTGATTTATATATATATATATATATATATATATATATATATATATATATATATATATATATATATATATATATATATATATATATATATATATATATATATATATATTATTTTTTATCATTTTGATGTCTTTATCTGCAGCTATGTCTAAAATTATGCAATGGGGTAACTCTCCCTTGGTATAGCAGAACTGCCCAAATTCTCAAAATTGAACCCAAAAACTACATATATTTTTAAAGTAGTAGACAACCCAAGGTATTGATCTTATGGTAGATTTCAAGCTGCCATTAAGCTGCGCTAAATGTGATCATATTAAAAAAAAAAATCCTCCCCTTTATTCAGAAATGGCAGACATGCATGGCTTTGTCATTGCTTGTTGGTAATTAGAAGGTTGCTAACTGCAACTGTGTACCACACTCTTGAAATGTTCTGGAAGGAAGAGGTTAATCAGATAGCTGTTAAGGGTAATATTTGCTGTAGTGTTGGGATTATGCTCCAACCTGACACCTACCACCTCTCTGATCCATTATACCTGATCCTTCCCAAACAGCTCTCTTCCCTCCCCTCCTCCCACTGGCCACCACCATCTTATGTACTGGCAGCCAGTCTGCTGGTATGCAGTTTAGGGCTATTTTTATTATTAAATTATCTTTTAATAATTTTTTGTAGTGTAGGGATCCCTTCTCACCCTCCCACCTCCTCGATCCCTCCCAAACAGCTTTCTTCCCTCCCCCCTTTCAGCTACATACTTGTTACTGGCAGATTGGCTTATATTTTTATGCCTTATATATATATTTTTTCTGTAGTGTAGGGATCACCCTCACCCTCCCCACCTTGCCCCGGAAAATTATCTGTTATTTTTTTCTAGGACTCACTCCAGCTGAGAACACCATTCCCTCCCTCTCCCCTACCGTGATCATTAGCCATACTGTAGAGAAGCCTCTCCGCCCCCCTTTCAGCAATGAGCTGCCCACCTACCTCCTTCCTTCCCTCCCACAAATCCCCCCCTCCCACTGGCTTCACCGAATCATTGATACAGACAGTGAGACTGTCTGTGTCACTGTCTGTATTAGCGATCTGACTTTATATATTGTAAGGAAGCTGACAGCAGGGACCACAGCATACACCACAGTGTTGGACCTAGGTACTACGTCAACACTGTACCCTGGACAATCTACTGTGTAATGTAGTGCCTACATCAGTATGACTCAAAGGGTGAAAGGGGGCATTTAGCAATGGTATCATTTAGATAATCAGGTTTAATGTATTTAGTGGCTCTTACTGAGTGTGATTATATGTAACAGTTGTCGCAGTAGGGGTATATTGTGTTAGAGGGTGAGATTAATGTTAAAAAGACAGTAAACACTTTGAGATTTTTATATAAATAAAATGCAAAATAAAATAAGCTTATAATATACTTTCATGATTTATTTTACCCCTTTTCATGTAATTTAGCTCTGAAAATTGTGGATTTGAAATGTATCTTACTGACTTCTTAAAGGGTTATAACCCCCCAAAAAATTCATGATTCAGATAGAACATATAATTTTAACCCCTTAGTGACCAGACCATTTTTAAATTTTCTGACCATTTGGGACCAGGGCTATTTTTACATTTCTGTGGTGTTTGTGTTTAGCTGAAATTTTTCTCTTACTCATCTACTGTACCCACACATATTATAAACTGTTTTCTCGCCATTAAATGGATTTTCTAAAGATACCATTATTTTCATCATATCATATAACACTATAAAAAAATTATAAAATATGATGAAAAAAAAAACAAAAAAACATAATTTATGTAAGAACTTACCTGATAAATTAATTTCTTTCATATTGGCAAGAGTCCATGAGCTAGTGACGTATGTGATATACAATCCTACCAGGAGGGGCAAAGTTTCCCAAACCTCAAAATGCCTATAAATACACCCCTCACCACACCCACAATTCAGTTTAATGAATAGCCAAGAAGTGGGGTGAAAAAGAAAGGAGTAAAAAGCATCAACAAAGAAATTTGGAAATAATTGTGCTTTATGCAAAAAAATCATAACCACCAAAAAAAGGGTGGGCCTTATGGACTCTTGCCAATATGAAAGAAATGAATTTATCAGGTAAGTTCTTACATAAATTATGTTTTCTTTCATGTAATTGGCAACAGTCCATGAGCTAGTGACGTATGGGATAGCAATACCCAAGATGTGGAACTCCAGGCAAGAGTCTCTAGAGAGGGAGGGACAAAATAAAAACAGCCAATTCGCTGAAAAAATTAATCCACAACCCAAATATAAGTTTATTCTCAAAAAATAAAAATAAAAACTTAAATCATAAGCAGAAGAATCAAACTAAAACAGCTGCTTGAGGAACTTTCCTACCAAAAGCTGCTTCTGAAGAAGCAAATACATCAAAATGGTAGAATTTAGTAAAACTATGCAAAGAAGACCAAGTTGCTGCTTTGCAAATCTGATCAACTGAAGCTTCATTCTTAAAAGCCCAAGAAGTGGAAACTGATCTAGTAGAATGAGCTGTGATTCTCTGAGACAGGTCTTTACACAACTCCAAATAAGCTTGATGAATCAAAAGCTTGAACCACGATGCCAAAGAAACGGCAGAAGCCTTCTGACCTTTCCTGGAACCAGAAAAGATAACAAATAGACTAGAAGTCTTCCTGAAATCTTTAGTGGCTTCAACATAATATTTCAGAGCTCTCACCACATCCAAAGAATGTAAAGATCTCTCCAAATAATTCTTAGGATTAGGACACAAAGAAGGGACAACAATTTCTCTATTAATGTTGTTAGAATTCACAACCTTAGGTAAGAATTTAAATGAAGTCCGTAAAACTGCCTTATCCTGATTAAAAATCAGAAAAGGAGATTCACAAGAAAGAACAGATAATTCAGAAACCCTTCCAGCAGAAGAGATGGCCAAAAGAAACAACACTTTCCAAGAAAGTAGTTTAATGTCCAAAGAATGCATAGGCTAAAATGGAGGAGCCTGTAAAGCCTTCAAAACCAAATTAAGACTCCAGGGAGGAGAGATTGATTTAATGACAGGCTTGATACGAACCAAAGCCTGTACAAAACAATGAATATCAGGAAGTTTAGCAATTTTCCTGTGGAATAAAACAGAAAGAGCAAAGATTTGTCCTTCAAGGAACTTGCAGACAAACCTTTATCATCAAACCATCCTGAAGAAACTGTAAAATTCTAGGAATTCTAAAAGAATGCCAAGAGAATTTATGAGAAGAACACCATGAAATGTAAGTCTTCCAAACTCGATAATAAATCTTTCTAGAAACAGATTTACGAGCCTGCAACATAGTATTAATCAATGAGTCAGAGAAACCTCTATGACTAAGCACTAAGCGTTCAATTTACATACCTTCAAATTTAATGATTTGAGACCCTGTTGGAAAAACGGACCGTGAGATAGAAGGTCTGGCCTTAATGGAAGTGGCCAAGGTTGGCAACTGGACATCCGAACAAGATCTGCATATCAAAACCTGTGAGACCATGCTGGAGTCACCAGCAGCACAAACTATTGCTCCATGATGATTTTGGTGATTACTCTTGGAAGAACTAGAGGTGGGAAAATATAAGCAGGTTGATAAAACCACGGAAGTGTCAACGCATCCACTGCTTCCGTCTGAGGATTCCTGGACCTGGACAAGTACCTGGGGAGTTTTTTGTTTGGATGAGATGCCATCAGATCTATTTCTGGAAGCCCCCCCATCTGAACAATTTGAGAAAACACATCTGGGTGGAGAGACCATTCTCCCGATGTAAAGTCTGACGACTGAGATAATTCGCTTCCCAATTGTCTATACCTGGGATATGAACCGCAGAAATTAGACAGGAGCTGGATTCCACCCATACAAGTATCCAAGATACTTCTTTCATAGCTTGAGGACTGTGAGTCCCACCCTGATGATTGACATATGCCACAGTTGTAATATTGTCTGTCTGAAAACAAATGAATGGTTCTCTCTTCAACAGAGTCCAAAACTGAAGAGCCCTGAGAATTGCACAGAGTTCCAAAATATTAATTGGTAATCTCGCCTCTTGAGATTTCCAAACCCCTTGTGCTGTCAAAGATCCCCAAACAGCTCCCCAACCTGAAAGACTCGCATCTGTTGTGATCACAGTCCAGGTTGGGTGAACGAAAGAGGCCCCTAGAATTATACGATGGTGATCTAACCACCAAGTCAGAGAAAGTCGAACATTGGGATTTAAGGATATTAATTGTGATATCCTTGTATAATCCCTGCAACACTGATTCAGCATACAAAGCTGGAGAAGTCTCATATGAAAACGAGCCAAGGGGATCGCATCCGATGCTGCAGTCATGAGACCTATAACTTCCATGCACATAGCTACTGAAGGGAATGACTGAGACTGAAGGTTCCGACAGGCTGCAACCAATTTCAAACGTCTCTTGTCTGCTAGAGACAAAGTCATGGACACTGAATCTATCTGGAAACCTAAAAAGGTTACCTTTATCTGAGGAATCAAAGAAGTTTTAAGAAATTGATCCTCCAACCATGTATTTGAAAAAACAACACTAGTTGATTTGTGTGAAATTCTGCAGAACGTAAAGACTGAGCGAGTACCAAGATATCGTCCAAATAAGGAAACACCGCAATACCCCACTCTCTGATTACAGAGAGTAGGGCATCGAGAACCTTTGAAAAGATTCTTGGAGCTGTCACTAGGCCGAAAGGAATAGCGAAAAATTGGTAAGCTTGTCTAGAAAAGAGAATCTCAGGAACAGATAATGATCCGGATGAATCGGAATATGAAGATATGCATCCTGTCAGTCTATTGTGGCCATATAATGCACTTGCTGAACAAAAGGCAGCATAGTCCTTATAGTCACCATCTTGAAAGTTGGTACTCTTACATATCGATTCAAAATCTTTAGATTCAAAACTGGTCTGAATGAATTTTCTTTCTTTGGGACAATGAATAGATTTGAATAAAACCCCAGACCGTGTTCCTGAAATGGAACTGGCATGATTACCCCTGATAACTCCAGGTCTGAAACACACTTCAGGAAAACCTGAGCCTTTACTGGGTTCGCTGGAATGCGTGAGAGAAAAAATCTTCTCACAGGCGGTCTTACTCTGAAACCTATTCTGTACCCCTGAGAGACAATACTCTGAATCCAATTATTTTTGACTGAATTGATCCAAACATCTTTGAAAAATTTTAATCTGCCCCCTACCAGCTGAGCTGGAATGAGGGCTGCACCTTCATGCAGACTTGGGGACTGGTTTCGATCTCTTAAATGGCTTGGATTTATTCCAATTGGAGGAAGGCTTCCAATTGGAAACAGATTCCTTTGGGGAAGGATTAGATTTCTGTTCCTTATTATGTCGAAAGGAACGAAAATGGTTAGAAGCTTTAGATTTACCCTTAGGTTTTTTATCCTGAGGCAAAAAAACTCCCTTCCCCCCAGTGACAGTTGAAATTATTGACTCCAACTGAGAACCAAATCATTTATTACCTTGGAAAAAAAGAGATAGCAATCTGGACTTAGAAGTCATATCAGCATTCCAAGATTTAAGCCACAAAGCTCTTCTAACTAAAATAGCTAAAGACATATATCTAACATCAATTTTGATTAAATCAAAAATGGCATCACAATGAAATTATTAGCATGTTGAATCAATTTAACAATGCTAGACAAATCATGATCCGATACTTGTTGCGCTAAGGTCTCCAACCAAAAAGTTGAAGCAGCTGCAACATCAGCCAAATAAATTGCAGGCCTAAAAAGATGATCTGAATATAAATAAGCCTTCCTTAGATAAGATTCAAGAGGACTAGTTTCCTCCATATCTAATGTAATCAACACTTCCTTTAATAAAGAACGAATATACTCCATTTTAAATAAATAAGAGGATTTGTCAGTGTCATTATATGAGGCAGGATCTTCTGAATCAGATAGATCCTCATCAGAGAAGGATAAATCAGTATGTTGCCGGTCATTTGAAATTTCATCAACTCTATGAGAAGTTTTAAAAGACCTTTTATGTTTATTAGAAGGCGGGATGGCAGACAAAGCCTTCTGAATAGAATCAGAAATAAATTCTTTTCAATTTACAGGTATATAGATGTTGAGGGAACAACAACAGGTAATGAACTACTACTGATGGATACATTTTCTGCATGTAAAAGTTTATCATGACAACTATTACAAACCACAGCTGGAGGTAGAGGGGCATATTTATCAAGGTCTGTCGGACCTGATCCGACAGTGCTGATCAGGTCCGATAGAACTCGCTGAATACGGCAAGCAATACGCTCTCCGTATTCAGCATTGCACCAGCAGCTCACAAGAGCTGCTGGTGCAACGCCGCCCCCTTCAGACTCGCGGCCAATAGGCCGCCAGCAGGGGGGTGACAATCAACCTGATCGTACTCGATCGGGTTGATTTCCGGTGATGTCTGTCCGCCTGTTCAGAGCAGGTGGACAGGTTATGGAGCAGCGGTCTTTGTGACCGCTGCTTCATAACTGCTGTTTCTGGCAAGCCTGCAGGCTCGCCAGAAACACGGGGCATCAAGCTCCATTCGGAGCTTGATAAATATGCCCCATAATCTCCACAAGTTTACAACAAATGCACTTAGCTTTGGTAGAACTGTTATCAGCCAGCAGGGATCCAACAGTGAATTCTGAGACAGGATCAGATTGAGACATCTTGCAAATGTAAGAGAAAAAAGCAACATATAAAGCAAAATGATCAATTTCCTTATATGGCAGTTTCAGGAATGGGAAAAAATGCAAACAGCCTAGCCCTCTGATAGAGAAAAAAGCCTAGAGACATATAGGAATGGGGTCTAAAATAATGAAAATATTTGGCGCCAAGTATGACACACAACAAACAGAAAAATATTTTTTGGTGCCAAAAACGTCCGAAAACGACACACTTGCATCATAGATGACACAACCTTGTGAAGGAATCGGCATCAACTATGACGCCGGAAATGACGAATTTACGTCAACAAACGTAACTTTGTGCCCAAAAAATCTCGCGCCAAAAATGACGCAATAAACTTTGGCATTTTGAGCCCTCGTGAGCCTAATTCTGCCCGCAAATTTAAAGATAGTCAATTTTAAAAAGAGACTATACCCCAGGTAAGAAATATAAAAAAGCATTTCCCAGATATAAAACTGACAGTCTGCAAAAAGGAAATATACTGGAACCTGAATCATGGCAAATATAAGTGCAATACATATATTTAGAACTTTATATAAATACATAAAGTGCCAAACCATAGCTGAGAGTGTCTTAAGTAATGAAAACATACTTATCAAAAGACACCTATCCACATATAGCAGATAGCCAAACCAGTACTGAAATGGTTATCAGTAGAGGTAATGGAATTTGAGAGTATATTGTCGATCTGAAAAGGGAGATAGGAGATGGTACTCTACAACCGATAACAGAGAACCTATGAAATAAATCACCGTGAGGAAAACCATTGCATTCAATAGGTGATACTCCCTTCACATCCCTCTGAGAGGAATCGGGCTTCAAAAATGCTGAGAAGCGCATATCAACGTAGAAATCTTAGCACAAACTTACTTCACCACCTCCATAGGAGGCAAAGTTTGTAAAACTGAATTGTGGGTGTGGTGAGGGGTGTATTAATAGGCATTTTGAGGTTTGGGAAACTTTGCCCCTCCTGCTAGGATTGTATATCCCATACGTCACTAGCTCATGGATTCTTGCCAATTACATGAAAGAAACACACTTTTTCTAACTTTGACCCCCAAAATCTGTTACACATCTACAACCACCATGCTAAATAGTTTCTAAATTTTGTCGTGAGTTTAGAAATACCCAATGTTTACATGTTCTTTGGGCTTTTTTGCAAGTTATAGGGCAATAAGTACAAGTAGCACTTTGCTATTTCCAAACCATTTTTTTTTTTTTCAAAATTAGCGATATTTACATTGTAACACTGATATCTGTCAGGAATCCCTGAAAATCCCTTCACATGTAAAAAATTGTTTAGTAGACAACCTAAAGTATTGATCTAGGCCTATTTTGGTATATATCATACCACCTTTTTACCGCCAAATGCGATCAAATAAAAAAATTGTTAACCTTTTCACAAACTTTAGGTTTCTCATTGAAATTATTTACAAACAGCTTGTACAATTATGGCACAAATGGTTGTAAAAGCTTCTCTGGGATCCACTTTTATGATTCAGATAGAGCATGTTCTTTTAAACAACTTTCCAGTTTACTTCTGTTATCAAATTTGTTTTGCTCTCTTGGTATCTTTGATTGAAGAGTAAAACTAGGTAGGCTCAAAAGAGCTCAGGAGGGTGCATGTGTCTTTAGTACTGTATGGCAGAAGAGTTTTGCAACATTGTATAACAAAGCTACAAATAATGTTGCAAAACACTTCTGCCATAGACTACTATGCAAACGGGACCTCGCGTTCGCATTGTACAGAAGCATTGCGCTCATGAGAGTGTGCTTCAACAGGCTCCAACTGAAGCCTCGTTCTGATGCCGTCATAGACGGCATAGAACCTAAGCACAGCGGAGGTGGTAAGTCGCGCAGTGATGGGCAACAATTTTAAATATATGTATATATGAATATATACATATATATTTATGTGTTAATATGTGTATATACACATATTAACACATAAATATATGTATATACGCATATACATACATATTTACTGTGAACACATAGTTCAAATAGACTGCAATGTAAAGGCACTTTTTTTTCTAACACACCACTCCCCCCAATCTTTAACCCCTTAAAACTGTCTAGTACAGTATTTTATTATGAAGAAAAAAATGAAGCTTTTATTTCATTAAAAAAATAAAAGACCCCCAATTTTGGGGGCATTTGGTGCACTTTTAGAAAATTAACCAGAGATCTGATTGTAGTTGCAGTAACCAGCCACTTGTAATTTGCCCGTTTACAGGTGCGTGCTAAAGTAGTGCTCCACTTGTATTCTAGCCCAATATACACTCTCTAAGCAGGCATGGAACGTGCACAAAGCATTTGTACATATGTTTGGTGCGCAGTAAAAGCTCTCACTGAAAAAGTAATTACTTTTACTAGAATCCTTTTTTGGTAACACAACTGTGTTGCATAAATGTTTCTGTTCAAATCAGAAATGCTTGCACATGTATTTACATTTTTTAAATGTATGTCCCTTTAAGATGATGCCAGATACTGTAACTATGTAAAAATATCTTGGATGCTGTAGAATAGGGGCATGCAGGTGAATTACTCACAGACATTAAAGATTGCTTGATCCATCACTTTAATAAAATTACCTGTTATTCTGAAATTCTGTCTTTCATGCTCTTGACGTTTCAGGCAGTTTATAAAATAAATACAGAAGAGCTTTATTAATCAGCAAAATGTGTATTTAAGATGATCCAAGATACTTGGACTTTGTTGTTAATCTATTTTTACACATATACTACTTCTTGATCAATAACAAAACGATGTGCTGAATAATGAATTAGATTTCTGTAGTAATAATTATTTATTTATAAAGTGCCCATTTATTCCACAGCAGTATAGAGCTTGAAAAAAATTACTGTAAGCACAAATGACTGTATGTGACCCATATGGTGCCAGATTTTTAATAGCTCTATTATTATTTCATACATGTTTTTATTGCTAAGCCAGGGAGTAATCACTGGTAAGGGATATTTTAGCACATTTATCTAACCTAAGATATAATAATTTTACTGTACTATTGCAAAGGGGTTTCATAATTGTTACAAACATTGCATATGTAATTATTTGCATAATTTGCTTTAACGTGGTATCCATTATGTGAACATTTCTTCCTAGAAAATATATATCTCACTTCATTTTTAAAAAGGAGAACAATTAACAAAAAATCTATAAAACCAGTCTTACTTGTTACGTGACTTGCCTTGCAATCAAATTGTGTTGGTACCTTGTCTAGTATTCCTGCAGTCTATGGCAAAGAAACATTGTACACACACTCTATTCACTAGCTTCCCTCTTAGGGGTAGATTTACCAAGCAGACGATGCTGCTATCTACCCCTGTACTTTCCAAAATGCTGGAAATATAAGTTAACTCGTCCACCACCAATGCAGGGGGCGGCATTGAACAAGCATTTCATGAGAAATGCTTGTGTAATGATAAATGCCAACAGCGTATGCTTTCCGCATTTATCGATGTGCGGAGGACATGATCCACTACAGCGGATCATGTCCGCTCGCACAATGATAAATCAACCCCTTAGTATCAGAAATATAGTTGATATATTCTTATGTTGCATGTTTGAAACTATTTGAAATTGAAAAAAAAAATGTCTAAAAAATGATTTTCAGAAATATTATCTCTTGAACAATTTGCAGAATAAAAGCCTGGTTATCTAAAATTCACCAGATGGGACTAGAAAATCCTAGCCAACAAAGTGTTGTCCCTGTGAGTTGCTAGATGCCTCCTAAACCCTATATAAAAGACTTGAGTAGTGACTTCTATCGACAGGCCAAAACGCGTAGATAGAAGTCACTGCTCAAGTGAGGTACCAGTATTGCAGTTATAAGCCCCATGTCTAAACCGACAGTGGTGCTAAAAACAAACCGGTAAAAACTTGTATAATACAATATAGCATGTTCAATAATAAGAGAGTAGCTACTGACATGGGCAATAACACTATGTCTGAAATTTTGATCATAAAGTGTATGATATATAGGTTTGAAAATAAAAGAAACTAGTGTATGGCAAATATGGGTGACTGGAACATATGATAATGAAACCTCGTTTTTTTGTTTTGTTTGTTTTTTAACCTTTCACTTAGTAAGGATAAAAATGGTCCCCCAATTGCAGTGGAAACCATAGAATAGTTTATCTATATTGAGTTAATTGGGGCAAAATGGGGGGGTTAGCATCATGGTTTTTTTTGGGAGAGGGAAGTTCAGCGGGCGAGAGCCACTCAAGATGGAAAAAGGGGAGGGGGGAAGGAAGGGATGGACCCAGTTAGAGTGTCTGTCTGGTAGAACTTTGGGTCTCTAGGCTTTTGAGTATAGAACGAGTAAGGGTAACTCCTGACAAAGTTATGCGTAAGGGGGGAAAACAAATATATATGTTAGTCTCTTTCATTATATATGTTATACAGTATCATTATGGAGTGGATTGAGGTGTTACCAAAAGCAAAAATCGCTGTATAGAAGCTTCCTTAGGTCAGGACCACTCTGGGGAGCCATATAATATAGATTGCACATCTCGTAATTTCAGTGCAAAGCAGATGAGACAGAAGAGAGAGAATATGGACGCAAGTCATGTCAATTGATTAAATGCATATACATAACAGCAAACATAAGAACACATGAAATTAACTTTACACAGCATACTGAAATATACATACATAGTAAGAAGGAGTTTATAATACTGCAAATATATATGAAACCTTCACCCATTATGTTAAATATTATGAGGAGTCTGAGTACATTTATTGCTTAGATCTACAGGGGTTTATGGTATATGTAGGTATCCACATATGGAGGATATATGATCCCACTTTGTATTATAACGCATAACTCTAAGTTGGACAAGAACAGCATTGAAGAGTACTATTATTAACAATGGGCCGTATGCACATGTCTGACCAATAACTAGGAAGGAAAGGGCTGCAAACAGATCAGGATGATTACAGATTGTGTAGATTAGGTGGGCATTTCCAGTAGGCATGGTCTGTAGTATTGGGAAAAAAAATAAAGTAGAGAGCTTCTAGGTGCGTAAATGTCCCATATTAGATTTGAGATTCAAGCACGTGACCATCATAGATTCTAACATTTGTAAAGTACAATTACACATTTAAATGACAGATACCAAAACAAATATGGAATATCCCACTGAATCTTCCCAGTCAAGCTTATCATTGTTTACTCTTGGTTTATAGTTAACCTTTGGAGGCTATTTGTCATATGGTAAACTGCTATTGTATAAAAAGAGGCTAAGCTCCAATATTATAATAACTAAGGTATAGAGTAATAAGCAGTCCGACTGTGATGAGGGTACTTGATCTAGCCATACTTATCAGACAAAAAAATAAATTAAAAAAAAAGCATTAGTGTTGCTTATATGAAAACAAGAAATGGTGAATAACAATAATAAAAAAGTAGCAACTGGCGACATAAATGCAGTTAACAATGAGTGACATGAAAGTGACCTATCAGTAAATGGGAATATGGGCATATTATGATATCACTCTTTTCCTTGTGTTAGATAGTTTTGATGTAACCCCTCTTGGGCAACATATAATTAATTGCAACTGAAAACATAGAACAAAGCTTGATGTGTGGTTGCTTCTGATAGGGAGGGCAAATGAAGTGTCAGCTGCATTAAGAATAGCTAAGCAACCATTGCCGCATATATAAAGGGAAGGGGATTTTAAGCTATGAGGACAACACTAGTTTAACAGTTATCTGAGTAGTGTGAACCTCACCTACAACGGGACCGTCTCTCCATCATGAGACGGAAGTGGCAAGCTGAAGAGAAGATAGTTTAATGATAGTTATTCTGTCTAGATTTTTCTTAGATAGAGTTAATGTAAACACAAATAAATAATAAAAAAAAAAAAAGAAAAACACAAAAAAAACCATAAAGCAAAACATGTACAACTCTATTATTAATTATTTGCAAGCAGCCGCCACTACTATAGCATGTGAAGCACTCAGTATAACACCATAAAAGGAACTAGAGAACTCAAATAAGTAAAAGATGTTAACTCAATTACTCTCATTTAGAAATTAGTCCAGGATTCCAGTATTGGTTAAATTATATACGCCAATGGAAGAGTCTAGAGTATGTAAAGGGTGCTATTCAAAGATAATCAACATCAATGTGCTGTAAAGTGCCTGTCCCATAGCTAGCCGATCCCAACTCTGCTAGTGTACCTGTAATAGAGTCCCGCTAGTAAACTGATCCAGGGCTCCATGTATAAGGGAAGTTGCAGTCTAGGAATGATTACTGTAGCTTGCAATCCTGAGTCCCGTGCACTAATGATCAAAGAAAACTTCTCCAGAGGGACAGTAAACAAATCCTGCATAGAGTGTAGGGCCTGAGCTAGCATGGCCTGTGCCTCCATCTGAGGTGTAGCACATACTGTAGTGGTTAAGTCCTTGTCGCACATCACCTCATGAATTTCCACAGCTTCCTGCCTCTGAGGGTAAGACAGCCCATGATCCGGCTTCCCACTCCACATCTCAGTAGGTATGATATGTAGCTGTTGCTGCGGTCTCCGTTCAGTGTTGCGCACTATAAGTGCTGTAGTTAGGCCTATTGGTAAGTCCTGATTATGTGTTCCCCCATTGGGGTAGATGGCCGCGGACCTTAGGGTGTGAAGAAGATCTGCTTGTTGCCAGTCGAGTCGGGAGCCAAGCTCAGCTAGGATGTAGGTCAGATCTATCATTTTGAAGATAGGAGCTGTAGCAAAGGGATCTGGAATATATTCTGTGTGATGTTCACTCCCTTGGTAAGGTGAATGGCGGCTCCCACTAAATGTTAACCGTTGGAGAGAGACACTGAACTCCCAGCTCCCGCTGCTATAAAGGAGAAGAGGTTGTGTAGTAGCTTGTGACTCAAGATCAATCCAACAGACAGGACAGGTCTCTAGTACTGAGGAGCTGGTGGACTAGATAACCAAAAGGGCTCCCATGCTTGTGTAGTTGACCACTGTGTGGCTTTCCTGTCGGACTTAAATCAGTATTGCCATCCAAGTCACCGTTTTTGGAGTCTACCACCATTTAGTAGGGATCATCTGTTCGTTACTGGATAAGTTATGCCCTGTGAGAGGTAGATAAGCTTAGAGGATAGGCACAAATTCTATACTGTGTTCTGGAGCTCGGCTAAGATGTGTCCTGCCATTGTGGTAGTTGGCTCTGCCCCCCAAAAACTTTATTTTCACTTTAACACTGATCATTTCTCATCAGAGATGTTGAGAACACTATTACACCATATTATTATTATACGTACTTTGTTTATTATGCTTTTGTTAACTATAGGGTACCCTATTATATGTTATTCTTTTTATAATAAATCTTGATTTTAATATACAATTGAATTTTATAATTTTAATATAGAGTGTTAATTTGAATAGAGTGATACTTTAGCGTTTTTGGTGCTCCCTCTCTCTGTACTAGTAGTACCTACTTTTGACAACAGAGACTGCAGTGAGGGGCAGAAGGCATCTGCTTTCATATGGAAAGGATGAGCTGATAGTGCTCCCGTTACCATATGAAGGCAGATTGCCAATACAGGCAGTGACACGCTGTGTGACTTTCTGTATCAGATTGTGGTGATGCCGTGGGTGGTGAGGGAGGGATGGGAGGGTTCCCTACGCTACAGCAAAAAGATTTGGTGAGGAAGGGGGAGGGCAGGGCCCTACACTATGGAAAAGGATTATGACAGGAAGGAGGGGGGTCAATATGGATAATTGCTTGGAAGGGGTAGGGGATCCCTAAACTACAGAAAACCTTTTTTATTAATAAATACATTTTAAAAATATTAAAATTTCTATAAACTGTGAACTGGCAGACAGCTGACAGCTCATGAGGGATCCCTAAAGTGCAAAAACAAAATTAGAAAAAATTATAATTTAAAACTATGACCTAAAACTGCATACTGACAGACTGTCTGCCAGTACCTAAGGTGATGGTGACCAGGGGGGTTGAGGGAACAGAGCTGTTTGCGAGGGAACAGTTTGGTAGGAGGTGTCAAGTGGGAGGGTAATACCTAAACTACAATAATATCACTCTTGTTAGCTAACTAATAAACCCATTCACTGAAGGGAATATTAGAAGTATGGTGCGCAGCTGCAATTAGCAGTCTTCTAATTACCAAAAAGCAAAAGCAAAGCCATGCATATCTGCTATTTCTCAACAAAGGGGATCCCAGAAAAGCTTTTACAACTATTTGTGTTATGATTGTATAAGCGGTATGTAAATAATTTCAGTGAGAAACCCAAAGTTTGTGAAAAAGTTAGCAATTTTTTTATATGATTCCATTTGTCGGCGAAACGGTGGCATGAAGTATACCAAAATAGGTGTAGATCAATATCTTAAGTTGTTTACTAAAAAAAAAAATATAGTTTTGATAAATTGTTATTCCCTGAAATCCCCGGTAGCAAAGGAGTTAGAATTTTAATAATGCAGCCAATGCAAACCAGATAACCCTGTTTTCAGCATATAGGGGCCGATTTATCAAACCCGTATTGGCCCTAATGCCTCTGTTTCTGCGCGATCCTTCAGGCTCGCCGGAAACAGGAGTTAAGAAGCAGCGGTCTTAAGATTGCTGCTCCTTAACTTGTCCGCCACCTCTGAGGCGGCGGACAGCAATCCGCCCGATCGCATGTTGATTGACGCCACAAGTTAGCGGCCGATTGGCCATGAATGTGCAGGGGGCGGCATTGCACAAGCATTTCTAGCAAACGCTGTCGGCATTTATCGATGTGCAGCGGACATTGATAATTTGGCCCCATAGTATCTTACAAACGCTTCTATTTTGGTGTGCATGTTTTTTTTTCTATTAAAGTAATACATTTTTTCTGTATTTTAACACTTTAAGCTTGAGAGCTAAAAAAGCGAGAGCTAAAGGGAAAAAATATTTAGAGAACATACCAAGACCTGCACAGATCTTTCAGCAATGCCCCATGGAATGTCACTGTTAGCCAACTAGCAGAGTCAAGGAAACTAATTTTCAAATAACGAAAGCCAAAGGCTTTGTATTTTGTGTAATAAGTATGAGTTTCACTGCCTTTTTTGCATTTGGAGTGTAGTTTTATTAAAATTTCTAATGTGTAATACGATTTTAAATTTTTCCATAAATTAGGATTTTTTGCAGAACAATTTGATTTTGCAATTTTGAATACATCTCTTCATTTCAATTCTTCATTTACTAATTTCATTAGAATTTTTTGTGAGCCCTTTTTAATATATGCCTCTCTTTCACATACTTAAATGCAGGGAGCAACTCTCTCTAACACACACTAATCTCAAACTAAAAACTGCCATTAGAGAATTCCATCTCTGGTGAGATTGCTTAGAGAATCTTGCAATTCCAGAGACCTTTAGATATTCAGGATCTAAGTAAGATATTTGTAGAAGAATACCATATAACATCTTCTTTCATTTTGTTTGTAAATATCTCATTTTGTTATGCATTTCTCTATTATTCTTAAATGCCCAATTTGGGACAAAAACTCATAGCTAGTGGAGTGAGGTTCCATGTCTCCCTAGTTTCAGCTTTTCTTGAGTCATTAGCATCAGAATAAGACCTTCCCAGTAAAATTTTGGGTAAGTTCATAAAATAAATGGTAAATCTTAAAACAGAATTTATTTGATGTTTTCTAGTATAATAACAAAATGGTGGTACACTTTAGGCGAAATAATTAGAATATTCTATATTTTATCAGATAGAGTTCAGTAGACACGTGGAATAACTTTCCAGTGGAGATGGCACTGACAAGCGCCATAAATATTTATAAAAGACTATCATCTGGAAAAGGTTAAAGTGATAATTAATTCTAGAGAACAGACAACCCCATACGTTTGTCCTAGATTTAATCACAGTAGGTAACTGTTGTAGCAGTGCATAATTTATATAGTACTACAACATTCTTCCTAGTCTATCAACCATTACTGATATGGAGATGCAATGAATCATTTATAAACTACATCTCTAACTTAAGTACAATCTGTACAACCAAGATCCCTTTAAAAGTATTGTCTAATGTCTTTGTATATTTTTCTTTTATCTTTTTCAACAGTTGCATTTTTATACAGACAATCTCTGGCCCATGATTCTGCTGCTCGGTAACTCTCCTTATTTGAGGACCTACTCACTGCACTCAGTACCAAACTTAAGAGAAATAGGATTTTATGCATGTCTGTTTTCATGATACATTATCTTTATACACTAAAACAGTGGATTCTTATACAAATCTGGTGTTGTGCTACTTAAACAGAAACTGCCCAGTTTACGGAAAAAAAGTTATTAAAATACAATATGCAATACCGACTAAAACTTCTGTGAACTAATTATTCCCTTAAACTGAAGGTCAATTTTGAATTAGTGCCCGGTTTTTAATAATCCTATTAAAAACAAGGGCACTTTAATTCATCAAAATTGACATTTCACTCTTTTTCTTCAAAAGCTTACCTTTTTCATTCTGGCAGCCGCTCCAGCGATTTCCACGGCCGTCGGAAGCCTCTGCAGATGTCAGAAATGAAGAATCTGGCTTCCTCCAATCACGGCTTCCCCCCCCCCCCCGGGGGAATCTTGGCCTGATGTAATGCTGTAATTGGAGGAAGCCGGATTCATCATTTTGGACCCGCGAAGACGGCTTGCGACGGGCGGAGGAAGTGCTGGAGCAGCTGCAAGGATTAAAAGGTACATTTTTGAAGAAAACGAGTGAAATGTCAATTTTGATGAATTAAAGTACCCTTGTTTTTAATAGGATTATTAAAAACCGGGCACTAATTCATCAAAATTGACCTTCACTTTAAGATTTTTTTAAGCTGCATTTACATAAGTACGTATGCTGTCTGCATTTATCGATGTGAGGCGGACATGATCGCTACCCCTATGTGTTTTGGCTAAAATACGGTACAGAGGCCAATTTTGTCATAACTTTGGTAATAGTGTGCATTAAATGCTAATTACATTTTATGCAACTCCCCTTAATAATGGGTGCTGCATCGAAAGATCTCTCTAGACAGGCAGATTTTACTATACTTGTGTAGAGGGGGATATTTGCATTTCTTTATGTGAAGAAGAGACAAGCCCAGTGCAATATATCACTACATGCAATGAGAGTTTTGTTAAACTTACACTTTGTGCGTTGTATTTTATATTACTTTACACTTCAGATTGGGTCCTTTAAGATTTATTAAATATAAGCTTTGCACTTTATATGCTATATTGCACTGGATTTGTCTCTCCTTCACTTCCAGAAATGCAGGGAACAGCCCTTGGAGAAGTATAGCAAAATCCATTTTTTTAGAATCTTGTGAGGGATCTTGCAGTCAGGTGCGGAACTACCATTGGTGCAGCAGGTGCAGTGGCACCAGGGCCCAAGTGCTGGGAGGGGCCTATAACAGTCTGTCTATACAATAGGAGAGTGCAGTACAATCCTAAAGCAGGGTAGCCTTTTATTAATGCAGTTTGCAGGTCTATCTATCTATCTATCCTCAAAATCTTTATAGAGAACAGTATGTATATTATTACTATTAAGACTGAGACTTATTCTGATATTTAAAACCAGTTATTGAACTCCCTGGGCTATTAAAGCAAATACAAAGTGCTAATATTTTTATTGCAGTTGACTAAGCATTCTAGAATAAACATATATAAGATATTCATAAGCAAGGTCAAGATTGAAACTTACTGCAGATTGCAAATCTAGTATTTATCTATCTGAGTAGTTCAAATACTCTTAACATCATAGATTATATTACTTATGGGAAATTTATGACAAGACAGGAGGCTTCATATTTTCCATCAAATCTTTACTGAATCCAAACAGCAGCAAAGAAAACATACAGAGAAAAAAAATAACAGCATAGTAACAAGGCTGCACCAATCAGCACAAAGATTTTTTGGATTTATTTATTATGACTAAATTTATTTAGTTTGTTTTTTATTTTAAATTATTATGTTTGTCACTTTTGTTTATTGATACCATTCTGATCTCGGATCAGTTTTGTTATGTTTCCCCTTTGTATTTTACTTATTCGACTTATAGTCTTATTTGACTTTTAATCTATTCTCTTGTATTTGTTCTGCTTTTTTTCCTCTTAACGTTTAACTCATTGGTGGAAGTGGCACTCTTACCTAGTGATCGAACAGTTTCCTTTACCACTCCGATCACTCTCTACAGTCTTTTGCGCGGCGCTGTTAGGACTGCCCCTCCCACCAAGAGTCATCGCAGTGCATGTTTTACTCCAGAGCCGGGTTGAGGCCTAGAAGCGGACACTCCTCTGACCAGCTTCCTTTGCCAGTTGGCTGAGCGAGCTGCTTTCTCAACTCGGCCCTGGGCAGTTCCTTATAGAATAATACTATAGGAGATTGTTTTACTTAAAGGGACATTGAACCCAAGTTTTTTCTTTCGTTGTTCAGATAGAACTTGCAATTTTAAGCAACTTTCTAATTTACACCTATTATCATTTTTTCTTTGTTCTCTTGCTTTCTTTATTTGAAAAATAAGGCATCTAAGCTATTTTTTTGGTTCAGGACCATGGAAAGCACTTGTTTATTGGTGGGTGAATTTATCCACCAATCAGCAAGAACAACCCAGTTTGTTCATCAAAAATGGGCCGGCATCTAAACTGACATTCTTGCATTTCAAATAAAGATACCAAGAGAATTAAGCCAATTTGATAATAGGAGTCAATTAGAAAGTTGCTTAAAATTGCATGCTCTATCTGAATCAGAAAATAATTTTTTTTGGTTAAGTGTCCCTTTAATAGCAACATACGCCCAGAAGTTAATGCTACTTGTCATTGATTTTATGCACATATATATACGGCTTCATTTTGGAAGCTTGCATTGCACAGGCTTTTCAGTCTAAATGCTCTTAATTCATCTCTATCAGAGTGCAGTTTTAAATTCCATAAAATTTTCCTTTGTATATATTTATACATTCAGCTGCTTCAGTTTTATTGAATATAAGGAGATTATCCTGTATTAGGCAATATATATAAAAGCCTATATTAGGGCTTTATTTATTAAGTATTTTAGTCTGTATAAGCCTATACTATAAGTACATTGGCCTGTTTTCAGGCTATATATTTTAAGCTATTTTTATATAGTATTTTAGCCGGTATATTAGATATAAGCCTGTATATAGTTTTTCCTGGAAATAGTAGATCTGCCTAAATTAAGTCTTCATTATATAATAGGCTTGTATTAGGATACTTTCAATATAAGCACTTTAAACTATATTAGGCTATATTATATAATAACCCTTATTAGGGTATTTTAAGTATGAGATTTTTTACCATTATTAGGCTATATTATATTATTTTTAGTACTTTGGCCTGTATTAAGATATACAATATATTAGTCTGTATTAGGCTTTTCTAATATAAATATATTAACCGTTCTTAGGCTATTCTATATAACTATATTTTAAGCCTGTTTTAGGCTATTTTAAATATAGCTATATTAAGCCTGTATTAATTCATGCAGAGGTATCTGTTGGCACTCTTCTTATCTCCGATAATTATAATAATAAAAAAGTATTTTAAGGCTCTATTAATTCATCTTTTAAGCCTATTAAAGGGACAGTTCACTCAAAAAAAATTATCCCCTTTAAATTATTCCCAATGATCCTTTTAACCTGCTAAAGTGTATTAAATTGGTTACAAGTAGCTCCTTTACTCCTATTTCAGCATTTGAAATAGCTGATTTAGCATGTGGTATCACCACCTATACTGAACAAATTTATACTGGAGTATAGGCTTTTGAATAGCCTAAGTATACACAGCCAGCAGAAGAGATTACACTCTCAGTGGGATGCAGGATAGTTAAGTAATAAAATGATCATTTCCCATTGTTCTCTCTATGTATTGAGCTTTGGTGTTCCGGCCAAATAAAAGATAAGGAAGCAAGTCTGTTTACTCAAACTTAGAACATAATGAGATCTGATATCACCTTTAAGTTCAACCCATTGTAATAGGCTGTGGTTACAAAGCACAAAATTAGCTACTTCATATACACAAATAAGCATGAAAATGGAATTTCTCAAATATTTTATACTCTGCAGTTGGTATAACAAGTTTTAAAATACATTAATGGAAAAACAATTTTACAGTGTACTGTCCCTTTAAGGCTATTCTCTTTAACTATTCTAGTGGCCTGTATGCAGTGATTGCTTCTCTCTTCCTGTACCTTCCTTCTCCAGGTCCGGCGGATGTGCATCAGGCGTGGATTTGTTACGTAAAGGTGTGCGCGCTGCCGACAGTTGCTTTTTTTTTTTCTTATCCTTTTCAGTAATGGCCCAGCAAGCGGCTATTTTATTTCCCTTTGAAAGATATTTTTTTAGATATTAATTTCTGTATAATCTATTTAAGTCTTTAAGGCTATATTAAATTTGAGATATTAGCTTTTATTTTAGTTATATTATTTAAGGTTTTAATATAGGTATTTTAGCCTATTTTAAGGCTATATTAAATAGGTCTTAACCTTCATTAGGCTATCTTATATAATAAGCCTGCTTTAGTTTATTATATATAAGTATGTGAACCTATTTTAAGGCTTTATTATCCAATAATCCTGTATAAGGTTATTATATAAGTATATTAGCCAACATTTAGGCTAATTTATATGATAAGCCTTCATTAAGTTATTAAATATGAGTATCTAAGCCTATATAAAGGCTATTCTATATAATAGCCTGTGTTTAGATTTTTATATAAGTATATTAGCCTATGTTAAGGCTATATAATATTATTCAGGTTTCAATTATTTTAAGGATATTAACTGTATTAACCCTTTATTCAATACGTCTGTATTAAGCTATATTTTCGCCATAGTTAATTTAAGTATTTTTGCCAGTATTATGGCTTTATTTTTTATAATGAGTCCGTATTAAGGTTATACTAATTTAGTATTAGGCTACATTTTTTACAGTAAAAAGCCTGTATTAGGTTTCATTATATATTATATAAGTGTGTGTATATATATATATATATATATATATATATATATATATATATATATATATATATCCTGTATTATGGCTATACAGGGAGTGCAGAATTATCAGGCAAGTTGTATTTTTGAGGATTAATTTTATTATTGAACAACAACCATGTTCTCAATGAACCTAAAAAAACTCATTAATATCAAAGCTGAATAGTTTTGGAAGTAGTTTTTAGTTTGTTTTTAGTTATAGCTATTTTAGGGGGATATCTGTGTGTGCAGGTGACTATTACTGTGCATAATTATTAGGCAACTTAACAAAAAACAAATATATACCCATTTCAATTATTTATTTTTACCAGTGAAACCAATATAACATCTCAACATTTACAAATATACATTTCTGACATTCAAAAACAAAACAAAAACAAATCAGTGACCAATATAGCCAGCTTTCTTTGCAAGGACACTCAAAAGCCTGCCATCCATGGATTCTGTCAGTGTTTTGATCTGTTCACCATCAACTTTGCGTGCAGCAGCAACCACAGCCTCCCAGACACTGTTCAGAGAGGTGTACTGTTTTCCCTCCTTGTAAATCTCACATTTGATGATGGACCACAGGTTCTCAATGGGGTTCAGATCAGGTGAACAAGGAGGCCATGTCATTAGATTATCTTCTTTTATACCCTTTCTTGCCAGCCACGCTGTGGAGTACTTGGACGCGTGTGATGGAGCATTGTCCTGCATGAAAATCATGTTTTTCTTGAAGGATGCAGACTTCTTCCTGTACCACTGCTTGAAGAAGGTGTCTTCCAGAAACTGGCAGTAGGACTGGGAGTTGAGCTTGACTCCATCCTCAACCCGAAAAGGCCCCACAAGCTCATCTTTGATGATACCAGCCCAAACCAGTACTCCACCTCCACCTTGCTGGCGTCTGAGTCGGACTGGAGCTCTCTGCCCTTTACCAATCCAGCCACGGGCCCATCCATCTGGCCCATCAAGACTCACTCTCATTTCATCAGTCCATAAAACCTTAGAAAAATCAGTCTTGAGATATTTCTTGGCCCAGTCTTGACGTTTCAGCTTCTGTGTCTTGTTCAGTGGTGGTCGTCTTTCAGCCTTTCTTACCTTGGCCATGTCTATGAGTATTGCACACCTTGTGCTTTTGGGCACTTCAGTGATGTTGCAGCTCTGAAATATGGCCAAACTGGTGGCAAGTGGCATCTTGGCAGCTGCACGCTTGACTTTTCTCAGTTCATGGGCAGTTATTTTGCGCCTTGGTTTTTCCACACGCTTCTTGCGACCCTGTTGACTATTTTGAATGAAACGCTTGATTTTCGATGATCACGCTTCAGAAGCTTTGCAATTTTAAGAGTGCTGCATCCCTCTGCAAGATATCTCACTATTTTTTACTTTTCTGAGCCTGTCAAGTCCTTCTTTTGACCCATTTTGCCAAAGGAAAGGAAGTTGCCTAATAATTATGCACACCTGATATAGGGTGTTGATGTCATTAGACCACACCCCTTCTCATTACAGAGATGCACATCACCTAATATGCTTAATTGGTAGTAGGCTTTCGAGCCTATACAGCTTGGAGTAAGACAACATACATAAAGAGGATGATGTGGTCAAAATACTCATTTGCCTAATAATTCTGCGCTCCCTATATTATTAGATTTCTCTTTTTAGCCTGTATTAAGGCCATATTATATAACTATATATTAACCTGTATTAAGGCTACATGGAATATAAGTATTTTAAGCCTGTTGAAGGCTATATCTCTTGTAATTATTTTAAGCCTGTAGTAAGGCTATAGGGCTTATCTTGGTCTAATGTTACAACATTTGCTTTAGACCTTTTGACATAGCCTCAGACCTAGCCTGGTACGTTATTAAACTATGTCAATGGTAAGTATATTAAGCCTGTATAGGCTATTTCAAATATAAGTATATTATGAAGCTGGATGGCTCTTATAAGAGCTTAAAGGGACACTATACCCAAACATTTTCTTTCATGATTAAGGTAGAGAATACAATTTTAAACAACATTCCAATTTACTTCTATTACCTAATTTGCGTCATTCTTTAGATATACTTTAATGAAGAAATAGCAATGCACACAGTGAACCAATCACAGGAGGCATCTATGTGCAGCTACCAATCAGCAGCTACTAAGCATATCTAGATATGCTTTTCAGCAAATAATATCAAGAGAATGAAGCAAAATAGATAATAGAAGTAAATTAGAAAGTTGTTTATAATTGTATGCTCTTTCTAAATCTAAATTTGGGTTTCATGTCCCTTTAAGTCTTTTTATTTAGCCCAGAGGGATTGATCTCTGTGGTGTAGTACTTCCTTCATTTTACTACCCTCTGTTAATCTCTCTGAGGATCTGATCGCCCTCGACTAACCTTTAGAGAAACTATCTTTGATCAGAGAGGTGATATTAAATATTATTGACCTGTCAATGAAAGGAATATGTATCTGCAATAATGAGACAGATATATTTTTCTATATTGTTCGAAGCTGATCTTAGCCCTCTCGACACTCCAGTCGCTTTTGCCCTCAAGCGGCTTTGGAAGGCCTTACGCCCCTCTCCGGGGCATCGCATTTAGGGGTCCTGTTTTATCTGTTCTGTTCTACCTGCTGCTTTCTTTGAACTCCTCTAATCATTTTATCTATTCTTGCCCTTAATGTAATTCGGCTGTCTAATCCGGTGCTGTGCTGAGAGTTCACGCGGACATGTGCCTGACCAGTGACTATCTCCAGTCAGTCATGCGAGCCACTGCTCAGCACGAAACTGGTTCTCATTGTGGTTTTATTTCTTTATACTTTCTTATTTTATGCTTCCTTTGTATGCTTTCCTTCTCTTTCTATCCTCTTCCTTCTTCTAGGTAGGGTTTTTGCCTTAGTTGAATCAGCCATTGCTGACATATTAAATCTTTTTTAGCCCTTTTCAGAGGTATCCCTTAATTCCAATGAGACCCGCTCTAACCCTGTCACCCTGACTTCTAAACTATCTAGTTCAATATTAGAGTCTCTTTTTTTAACCGCACAGTTAGCTGGGGAAGACCCTATCTCTCGGTCCCTAGTAGGGGCATATCTCAAGCCCGATGACCGCTAGCCTCTCCCCTGGGCTTTTCACATAGGGGTGATTGAACCTCCTCCCCATAGGTAAAATGGGGTTAAAAGAACCTGTGGTGACATTTTGACACCCCAAATGTTCCTACAGGTTTTTCAAGTCAGAGTAGGCCAATGACTGTAGCAGATAAAGACATTTTTAAGAAATGGTGGGGAAAAATCCCCACAAACAACTTTAACAACTTTTCACATTGGTTTCACAAGGGGTCTGAAAAAGCCATAAAATTAGGTATGAGCATGCAGAAATGGACAGAATTGCTTCAAGATGCCATGGACCCCTATGCCAACAGATTATTAGGATTCACCTCAAGCATATCTGATCAGGCTGGGAGAATAGTTCAATTTTACTAGTCTATAATAAGAGATTAGTGAAATTACCATGAGACCTCTAGATGGGCCATTTGAAGTAGCAAAAATAGTTTTATTCTGGTGTGTGCTGTGCCAGCCACTGACCCAAATGGTCTGGGGTCACCAGCTCACATACAGAGGGTACTTGAAGCTCTCCCCAGAAAATGTCAGGAGTTTGTAAAGCTGTATGATCCAAACTCCACAAACTTAAATATGGTGCTCACTAGAGCTGAGAAGTGGTGGAATTATCACCCATACACCATTAAGGCAATTTCTGCAGTGAAACAATCAATAGAGAATAATCTGAATATTCACAGGCAGGAATCAGATAGGGGTAACAGAAGGAATGTTTGGGGATATCAGAATAGTAGAGGATCAAATACAGGAAACAGAGGAGAAAATAAGTATACAAATTGGAGGCTGAGGCCAAATGAGATAAGCAATAAGGCCAACTTAAGTTATTGGGAACTCAAACAACAAAACAGGAGAATGAGAGATGAAATTGGGTTTCTAAAGAAACAGCTGACAGAGCTTGAGTGCTCAAATTAAATAATTAAATTTTGTTTATAAGCATATTTGTTTGCAGTGCATTTGTATCATGTAATGTGTACTTTAGTTTAAGTTCAAGTAATAATTTTAAGTGTTTTCATTTTTAAGTTTTAAATATGCCAATATTTAGAATGCATAGTTAATTGATGCATTTTCTTTCTAAAAAAAACAGATACCTCCATTATGATTAGTTTTGGGAGGCCACGTGTAAGAAAATTTCCATGTAAACTGTCTGAGTTCTTATCTTGCAGGAAGAAAACCAATGAAGACAGAGGCTTCTCTCCTTTCCTCCCAGCTTTTCCCAACAACACATATTATATATTGTTGTTTTTCAGGTGTCATCAGGACTGATCTAACCAAGAATCTATGATGGTGGCGTTGGATAAATTAAATAAGTATAAAATGTATCACAATGGAGATGTAAAATAGGGCATTAGGCCAAAATAATATATAGCATAAAGGGGTAAATAAAAATATAGGACATGAAACATAAGTTTAAGTAAGTGGGGGAGTGGGATGATGCAATGATAGAGGCACATCCCAATTTGAAGTTAATGACTGTGAATGGGGTTTCTACTGCAGATGGAGTGTTGTAGTGTGAAGCAAATATATGCCTGGTTTTAATCTCTTTTCATTCCTTTGAGGGTCTTGGAAAAAAACAAAGTGGTTCAAAGAGAGAGATGATTGGTAAAGCAAAAGCAAGGACCAGATGCCAAAAGCAAGGACCAGATGCCAAAAGATGACAACAAAGAACTTCAGTGAACCATTATAACTTTTGTTTTACAGGCACCGTTCACACTTTATTAATAAAGATTTTACTACACGCATACCCATCTAGTGTACCCACACTCACCCACTTATACATGAACTTTTAATTTTTCCCAATTTTAAGACCATTTTATAAATGTTGCTAATGGGGTTTAGCATAGGAATTTGTGTCTATGTATAATATTGAGTGCAATTTTTTTAATGAATTGTATAAAGTTAGACTAGGAATTGATAGTCCTAGGAAAGTACAGAAGAGCTTGTATCGCCGAGGGAATGATTCCTAAGGGATGGTGGGAGAATTTTCCCTGTAAGGTTTTCGCTCCCACTGTGTACTAGTGTGTATAACTAGAAAACAGAGCAACATCGGAGAAGAAAAAGTGAGGGAATGTTGTGACATAGCTTACAGACCTAGCTGTTATTAAAATCCCTTCCCCCCAGTTACACCTTTCTCTCTGAACTAAAGACACCCCCAATAGCCTTTGACTGGCATTTGATAAACAACTCCCTATTGAATTGGGGTATAAAAAACTGGAACACTCTCTAACTCTCTTTCTTATCTTGTTCCTGCTGAAAAGATGGCTGATGGTGGACACACTGGAGAATGTGACTAAGTATATTCATATGATTATTTTAGCAGTGTTGCACAAATTGGGGTTATAGTAGAAGTTGCCCAATAGTAATTATTTGGACTGTTTTGCTGTAAAATAGATATGCATATATACCTGTAAATATTTATCTTATTATTAGCATATATTGATTCCTAATAAATTCTTTGGAAAAGAATGGAGACTCTTTTTAAAGTGTTTTACAACTTACTTGTATTGGTTTAGTGGTTTTACCATAGAGATTTAGTACTAAATTAGAATTATATTTAGTATAAAGTAAAAATATTTTAAACTAATTAATAACCACAGAACCCTCCTCCCCTAGGGTTTTTAGAGGGGCATCAGAGCTTTGACTCTGACAAATTTTGAAATTGTTTATTTTGCTTGAATTTCTTATGTCAGTGCTTTAAAAATGCAAAATATGAAGCCTCCTATCTTGTCATATAATATAATAAGGAGAAAAGTATATGTGACCTTGCTGTCTGGAAGCAGCAAAGAAAAGAGGAAGTGCTGGACTTGTTCATTACAGTTTATTAGACTGCTGTGTGCTGATTGGCCTTGTTACTATGCTGTTATTTTTTTCTCTGTATGTTTTCTTTGCTGCTGTTTGGATTCAGTAAAGATTTGATGCAAAATATTCGCCTCCTGTCTTTAATAAAATCAAGATTATTTAGTCACCATAGGCTATAATAATCCGAATTATTGAGTCTCCACATTCACCAATCAGCCTTCGTTTATAGGAGGTAGATCTATAACCAGGTGCATACATATTTAATTCCTTGTAACAGACTTATGATTTATTCATAAACACCTATTTTACTAGAGGTCAGATTAAGACCTTTATCAGCAGCACTCAATTGCCTCCCAATATTTTCCCATACTTTTTATGCTTACCAACATTTAGATATCTCTACATAAATAAAGTATTTTTCCAGCTTTACCTTGATATTTTTGTGGAATTTAAGCATTATAATTATGGATTAATATCCACATCCTAGGTTATTCGAATTAGCTAATACAATGAGAGCTGCTTAAATCCTATTGGTTAATTTGAATAGCCAATAGGATTTTAGCAGCCCTAATTCCTGTTGGCTGATTCATTTTTTTAGCCAATAGGAATGCAAGGGACGCCATCTTGGATTGCGTCACTTGCAAATTAAGTTCCAGTGTACGGTGGCGACCGTATGAAGAGGATGCTCCATGCTGGATGTCTTCAGGGTGGACCCGCTCCACGCCGGATGGATGAAGATAGAAGATGCCGTCTGGATGAAGACTTCTTTCCGCCTGGATGAGGACTTTGCCTGCTGGATGAAGATAGAAGAGGCTGCCTGGATGAAGACTTCTTGCCGCATGGAGGATGACTTCACCGACTGGATGGATCCTTCAAGCGGGACTTCAAGAACTGTAAGTGGATTGTCGTGGGGTTAGTGTTAGGTTTTTTTAAGTGTTTTATGGGTGTTTTTGTTTAGATTAGGGTCTGGGCAATGTAAAAGAGCTAAATGCCCTTTTAAGGGCAATGCCCATACAAATGCCCTTTTCAGGGCAATGGGTAGCTTAGGTTGTTTATAGAGTTAGGGTTTTTATTTGGGGGGGTTGGTTGGGTGGTAGGTTTTACTGTTGGGGGTGTTTGAATTTTTTTTTACAGGTATAAGAGCTGATATCTTTGGGGCAATGCCCCACAAAAGGCCCTTATAAGGGCCATTGGTAGTTTATTGTAGGCTAGGGTTTTTTTATTTTGTGGGGGCTTTTTTATTTTGATAGATTAGGTGTAAAAAAAAATATTTTTGATAAAAAAAAATTTTTTTTTCATAATTTAGTGTTTGTTTGTTTTTTGTAACTTAGTGGTTTCTTTTTTGTAATGTAGTACTTTTAATAATGTGTAATAGTATATTTAAATAATTTTAGTAGGGTTAGGTTTTTTAATATGTAATTTATTTTAATTAATTGGTAGTTTAATTTAATTTTAGTATTCTACAGGTAAGTTTTAATTTATATTAAGATAGGGATGTTGTATTTTAATTTAAAGTTAAGGGGTTGTTAGGTTTAGGGGTTAATAGCTTAATTTAGTTTTTTGCGATGAGGGGGGCTGACGCATTAGGGGTTAATAGGTTTAGTTAGTGGTGGTGATGTGGGAAGCCAGAGGTTTAGGGGTTAATAAGTTTATTTAGTAGCGGCGATGTCGGGGAGTGGCGAGATAGGGGTTAATACATTTTATTTGTGTCTGCGATGTCGGGGGTGGCAGATTAGGGGTGTTTAGACTCTGGGTTTATTTTAGGGTGTTAGGTATAAACGTAACTTGTTTTCTACCATAGAAATCAATGGGGTATATTTCATTCTCTTGCAGCATCGAACATAAGCTTTCGGTGCTTTCAGACTCCCATTGATTTCTATGGCATCCGCGGCCTCAAGGGTGGCGGATTGAAAACCAGGTACGCTGTGTCGAAAAAGATGCAAGCGTACCTGTTAACTATTTGATAAATGGGAAAAAGTGTCAAATAGAGCCAAATGTGTATTCGTAACATCTGTAATGACGTAAGCATCGATCTGCGTGGGATTGAGATCTCGGGATTGTATATTACGTCACAAATTTCAACATTTGCCGGTCTTGAGGCTTTGATAACTAGGTTGGATCAATCTCGCAACAATTACGATGCGGAATTCTGGGTGTATTTGCGGTTGACAGCTTAATAAATAGGCCTCTGAGTGTCAATCTGAGAAATGAATGGCTCTGTCCCTCTAACGCATGTTTTTTAGCGTTGAGTTCCATACCTCACCCAAATAAAAGCGGTGTTTTGACCTGCTTGTGCACAATTTCCCCATAGACATCAATGGGGAGAGTCGGCTAAAAAAAAGCCTAACACCTGCGATCGCGGAAACAAATGCTCCGTAACACAGCCTCATTGATGTCTATGGGGAAAGAAAAAGTTACGTTTAAACCTAATACCCTAACTTAAAAACCAAGTCTAAACACCACTAATCTGTTGCTCTATGAAGTAGCTGGGTCTACAAAGGAAGTTGCCCCATCTCTTCTGTGTATGATAGCAACCTAAGGTGCTTCAGTCAGAATTGTTGTGGCTATGAAAGTTTACACAGGTAAGTATAAAACCTCAATCTTTCATGATTCAGATAGTGCATACCATTTTAACTCCTCAGTGACCAGATCATTTTGTAATTTTCTTACTGTTAAGGACCACGGCTGTTTTTACATTTCTGCTGTGTTTGTGTTTAACTGTAATTTTCCTCTTACTCATTTACTGTACCCACACATATTATATACCGTTTTTCTCATTAAATGGACTTTCTAAAGATACCATTATTTTCATCATCCTATATAATAAAAGGCCAAGTGTGTTTGTCCGAAGCTGTCATGCGCAGTAGAGACAGCACGAGGACAAACACACCTGGCCTTTGAGTCCCTAACTGAAGATCTGCGCTGCGGCAGAAGTGGGCGTGACCGGGGCGTGGTCGGTCGTTAAGGGGCGTGGTCGGCGTGAAAGGGGATGTGGTCGGGCGTGAAGGGGCGTGGCCAGGCGCGGTCATGCGATAGAGAGAGGGGAGAGAGATAGAGAGGGGGGAGAGAGAGAGGGGGAGAGAGACAGCAAAAGACAGGGGGGGGGGAGAGACAGCAAAAGAGAGGGGTAGAGAGACAGCAAAAGAGAGAAGGTGAGAAAGACAGCAAAAGAGAGGGGGGAGAGAGACAGCAAAAGAGAGGGGGGGGAGAGACAGCAAAAGAGAGGGGGGAGAGAGACAGCAAAAGAGAGGGGGAAAGAGACAGCAAAAGAGAGAGGGGGAGAGAGACAGCAAAAGAGAGAGGTGGAGAGAGACAGCAAAAGAGAAGGGGGATAGAGACAGCAAAAGAGAGAGGGGGAGAGAGACAGCACACAACTTGTTTTTTACTGTGCACTGGTGCTTCTGCAGTAACAAGACCTGAGAAGCTGATTAGTGCACCAACCCACCAAACAACAGTTGAGCCAATGGCTCAGCTATCTCCTATGCAATAAGCAAGCTTCCGTCTGTGTCTGCATAATCAGCTAGATTTCGAGTTTTGAGCGCTATAGGGAAATTAATGACCACCACAAAAGCGGTGGTATTTAACCTCCCTACAGCGCTGCTATTACATGTTTTGTAGCGGTTTGGTTGCATTGAGTTCCATACCTCACCCAAATAAAAGCGGTGTTTTGACCTGCTTGTGCACAATTTCCCCATAGACATCAATGGGGAGAGTCGGCTAAAAAAAAGCATAACACCTGCGATCGCGGAAACAAATGCTCCGTAACACAGCCCCATTGATGTCTATGGGGAAAGAAAAAGTTACGTTTAAACCTAATACCCTAACTTAAAAACCAAGTCTAAACACCACTAATCTGCTGCTCCTAACATTGCCGCCACCTACATAATGTTATTAACCCCTAATCTGCTGCCCCTATCATTGCCGCAACCTATATAATGTTATTAACTCCTAATCTGCTGCCCCTAACATCGCTGCCACCTAAATAAAACTATTAACCCCTAATCTGCCACTCCCGATATCGCCACCACCTACATTACAGTTATTAACCCCTAATCTGCCACCCCCAATGTTGCTGCCACTATACTAAAGGTATTAACCCCTAAACCTCTGGCCTCCCACATCACTAACACTAAATAAATATATTAACCCCTAAACCTAACCCTAACGTAACCCTAACCCTAAGCATAACCCTAACCCTAACGTAACCCTAAGCCTAAATCTAACCCTAACCCCCTCTAACTTAAATATAATTATAATAAATCTAAATAAAACTTACAATTATTACCTAAATAATTCCTATTTAAATCTAAATACTTACCTTTAAAATAAAACCTAAGCTAGCTACAATATAACTAATAGTTATATTGTAGCTAGCTTAAGTTTAATTTTTATTTCACAGATAAGTTTGTATTTATTTTAACTAGGTAGACTAGTTAGTAAATCGTTATTAACTATTTACTAACTACCTAGTTAAAATAAATACACGTTTACCTGTAAAATAAAACCTAACCTGCCTTACACTAAAACCTAACATGAAAATAAAATAAAATAAATTACATTAATAAAATACAATTATCTAAATTACAAAAAAATAAACACTAAATTACACAAAATAAAAAATGAAATTATCAAAAATAAAAAAGAACCCTAGCCAACACTAAACTGCCAATGGCCCTTAAAAGGGCCTTTGCGGGGCATTGCCCCAAAGAAATCAGCTCTTTTACCTGTAAAAAAAAATACAAACACCCCCAACCAAACCCCCCCAAGAAAAAACTATCTAAATAAACCTAAGCTAACCATTGCCCTGAAAAGGGCATCTGGATGGGCATTGCCCTTAAAAGGGCATTTATCTCTTTTGCCATGCCCTGAAAGGGCAATCAGCTCTTTTACGAAGTGCCCAAACCCTAAGCTAAAATAAAACCCACCCATAATACCCTTAAAAAATCCTAACACTAACCCCCAAAGATCCACTTACAGTTTTCGAAGTCCGGACATCCATCCTCATCTAGCCGGCGAAGTCCTCATCGAAGCAGGCAGAAGTCTTCATCAAAGCGGGCAGAAGTCCTCATCCAAGCGGCCAGAAGTCTTCATCCAGATGGCATCTTCTATCTTCATCCATCTGACGCGGAGCGGGTCCATCTTCAAGACATCCGGCTCGGAGCATACTTTATTTCTTTATTTTTATTTGGGGGGGCTTTTTTATTTTGCTAGGGCTATTAGAATAGGAGTAATTTGTTTTTATTTTTGATAATTTAGTTTTTTTTAGCAATTTAGTGTTTATTTTTTTTGTAATTTAGATAATTGTATTTTATTAATTTAATTTATTTTATTGTAATGTTAGGTTTTAGTGTAAGGCAGGTTAGGTTTTATTTTATAGGTAACTTTGTATTTTTTTTAACTTGGTAGTTAGTAAATAGTTAATAACTTTTTACTAACTAGTCTACCTAGTTAAAATAAATACAAACTTACCTGTGAAATAAAAATAAAACCTAAGCTAGCTACAATGTAACTATATTGTAGCTAGCTTAGGTTTTATTTTGCAGGTATGTATTTAGTTTTAAATAGGTTATTTAGGTAATAATTGTAAGTTTTATTTAGATTCATTTTAATTATATTTGTTAGGTGGTGTTAGGGTTAGGGTTACGTTAGGGTTAGAATTAGGCTTAGGGTTACATTAGGGTTAGGGTTAGGTTTAGGGGTTAATATATTTATGTAGTTATGTGGGAGGGTGGCAGTTTAGGGGTTAATAGGTTAATAGGTTAATAGGTTTATTATAGCGGCGGTGTGGGCGGACGGCAGATTAGGGGTTAATAATATTTAAATAGTGTTTGCGATGCAGGAGGGCGGCGGTTTAGGGGTTAATAAGTTTATTATAGTGGTGACAATGTCGGGGAGCGGCGGAATAGGGGTTAATAAGTTTATTATAGGGGTGACAATGTCGGGGAGCGGCAGATTAGAGGTTAATTAATTTATTATAGTGTCTGCGATGCAGGAGGGCCTCGGTTTAGGGGTTAATAGAAAGTTTATGGGTGTTAGTGTATTTTTTAACACTTTAGTTATGAGTTTTATGTTACAGCTTTGTAACGTAAAACTCACAACTACTGACTTTAGATGGCGGTACGAATCTTGTGGTTATAGAGTTTACTGCTCACTTTTTTGCCTCCCAGGCAAACTCGTAATACCAGCGCTATGGGAGTCCCATTGAAAAAGGACTTTTTTTAAAGTGCGGTACTAACGTTGCGTGACGGCCAAAAAGGTGTGCGGTACATCTATACCTAAAAGACTTGTAATAGCGGTGTTAGGGAAAAAGCATCGTTGTGAAGCATAACAATGTTTTTTTACTCATAACACAAAACTCGTAATCTAGCTGACTGTAAGCTAAGTGAGCTTTGTTTTGTTTTGTTTTTGCACTAAGAGCAAACATTAAGCTATTACTGCTGCTCTAAAAATAGAAAAGAAATATATAATCTTACTGCACAAGTCTGCAAACTGCCTACATTTAATATTTGGCAACAACTTTAAAAGCCCCCCCCCCCCCCATGTCATACCGCTCTCAAACTGCTCCTTTGAAGGAATAGCCCTTGCTGTGATAGACAGCTGCTTTGCCACTAACCATGGCCTCTTTTTATCTTGTGATCACATAACAACTGAAACCAGAAAACTGTCAGGCAGGATTAATAAATTGACCAGCAAACAGAGCAATAGTTAAATTTCCTTATCAAATTTATAACCACACTGCTGTACATAGTCAGTTTTTACAGCCCTCAAAGGAGGGCAGAACCTCATTATCTGAGTTACCTCCTTTTGTATTTCCAGTGATAGCTTCTGTCCCACAGATAATTTGTGGCTAAGAGCTGCCAGTTTCAGATATCAGGGACTACAGTAGATTGTGTTACTCTATAGAGTAGCTGGGTCCTATGCTACGCTATGAGGTAGCTGGGCCCTGTCCTACTCTATGGAGCAGCTAGGTCCTGTGCTACTCTATATATCAGCTGGGTTTTGTGTTGCTCTATGAAGTAGCTGGGTCTACAAAGGAAGTTGCCCCATCTCTTCTGTGTATGATAGCAACCTAAGGTGCTTCAGTCAGAATTGTTGTGGCTATGAAAGTTTACACAGGTAAGTTAAAGGGACACAAAACCTCAATTTTCTTTCATGATTCAGATAGTGCATACCATTTTAACTCCTCAGTGACCAGATCATTTTGTAATTTTCTTACTGTTAAGGACCATGGCTGTTTTTACATTTCTGCTGTGTTTGTGTTTAACTGTAATTTTCCTCTTACTCATTTACTGTACCCACATATATTATATACCGTTTTTCTCATTAAATGGACTTTCTAATGATACCATTATTTTCATCATCCTATATAATAAAAGGCCAAGTGTGTTTGTCCGAAGCTGTCATGCGCAGTAGAGACAGCACGAGGACAAACACACCTGGCCTTTGAGTCCCTAACTGAAGATCTGCGCTGCGGCAGAAGTGGGCGTGGCTGGGGCGTGTTCGGCTGTTAAGGGGCATGGTCGACGTGAAAGGGGATGTGGTCGGGCGTGAAGGGGCGTGGCCGGGCGCGGTCATGCGATAGAGAGAGGGGAGAGAGATAGAGAGTGGGGGAGAGAGAGGGGGAGAGAGACAGCAAAACACAGGGGGGGAAAGACAGCAAAAGAGAGGGGTAGAGAGACAGCAAAAGAGAGAAGGGGAGAAAGACAGCAAAAGAGAGGGGGGAGAGAGAGAGCAAAAGAGAGGGGGGAGAGAGACAGCAAAAGAGAGGGGGGAGAGAGACAGCAAAAGAGAGGGGGGAGAGAGACAGCAAAAGAGAGGGGGAGAGAGACAGCAAAAGAGAGAGGGGGAGAGAGACAGCAAAAGAGAGAGGTGGAGAGAGACAGCAAAAGAGAGGGGGATAGAGACAGCAAAAGAGAGAGGGGGAGAGAGACAGCAAAAGAGAGGGGGGAGAGAGTGCAAAAGAGAGGGGGAAGAGCACAAAAGAGAGGGGGAGAGAGAGCACAAAAGAGAGGGGGGAAGAGAGAGCGCAAAAGAGGGGGGAGAGAGAGAGCGCAAAAGAGAGGGGGAAGAGCGCAAAAGCAGACATCCCAACCTGCAAAAACTCATTTCAGGGAGTTGGCTTCACCCGCCACTGCGCCCCCCCCCCCCAAGGTATATACAGACATATCATTAAAGTAGCTTCCCACTAAAGTCAAATTAAAAAAAAAAGTAGCTTTATTGCACAACCACATACAACAAACCTATTTTCCAGTGATCATACAATTGTTGGTGGTATTTGTGTTTTTATTTTATTAAAATTAGTGGGGGCTCTTTGGTTACTGGTGCTTTGAGGGTTCTATAACGTCCCAGCAACTAAAGGCATTCCTTAAAGAAACACTTGGATCATGGTACTTGGAGTTTCAGGGAGATTGCATTCCATTTGCTGGCATCAGGGAGCCGTTATTACAATCAGGGAGACTCCCTGAACTTCAGGGAGAGTTGGGATGTCTGCAAAAGAGAGGTGGGAGAGAGCGCAAAAGAGAGGGGGGGAGAGAGACAGCAAAAGAGAGAGGGGGAGAGAGACAGCAAAAGAGAGGGGGGAGAGACAGCAAAAAGAGGGGGAGAGAGACAGCAAAAGAGAGGGGGGATAGAGACAGCAAAAGAGAGAGGGGGAGAGAGACAGCAAAAGAGAGGGGGAGAGAGCACAAAAGAGAGGGGGGAGAGAGAGCAAAAGAGGGGGGAGAGAGAGCGCAAAAGAGAGGGGGGGAGATCGCAAAAGAGAGGGGGGAAGAGCACAAAAGAGAGGGGGGAGAGAAAGCGCAAAAGAGAGGGTGAAGAGAGCGCAAAAGAGAGGGGTGGAGAGAGAGCGAAAAAGAGAGGGGGAGAGAGAGCGCAAAAGAGAGGGGGTGAGAGAGCGCAAAAGAGACGGGGAGAGAGAGCACAAAAGAGAGAGGGAGAGATAGAGGGTGAAAGAAAGGGTGGGAGAGAGAGTGCGAAAGAGAGGGGAGCAAGAGCACAAAAGAGAGGGGGAGAGAGCGCAAATGAGAGGGGAGAGAGGGGGGGAGAGAGCGCAAAAGAGATGGGGGAGAGAGAGCGCAAAAGAGAGGGGGAGAGAGAGAGCGCAAAAGAGAGGGGGAGAGAGAGAGTGCAAAAGAGAGGGGGAGAGAGACAGCAAAAGAGAGGGGGGGAGAGAGACAGCAAAAGAGAGGGGGGAGAGAGACAGCAAAAGAGAGAGGGGGAGAGAGACAGCAAAAGAGAGGGGGGAGAGAGAGCAAAAGAGAGAGGTGGAGAGAGACAGCAAAAGAGAGGGGGGATAGAGACAGCAAAAGAGAGAGGGGGAGAGAGACAGCAAAAGAGAGGGGGGAGAGAGTGCAAAAGAGAGGGGGGAAGAGGCCAAAAGAGAGGGGGGAGAGAGAGAGCGCAAAAGAGAGGGGGAGAGAGAACGCAAAAGAGAGGGGGGAAGAGAGACAGCAAAAGAGAGGGGGAGAGAGAGCGCAAAAGAGAGGGGTGGAGAGAGAGCGCAAAAGAGAGGGGGAGAGAGAGCGCAAAAGAGAGGGGGAGAGAGAGCGCAAAAGAAAGGGTGAGAGAGAGCGCAAAAGAGAGGGGAGAGAGAGCACAAAAGAGAGGGGGGAAGAGAGACAGCAAAAGAGAGGGGAGAGAGAGAGGGGGAGAGAGCACAAAAGAGATGGGGGAGAGAGAGAGCGCAAAATAGATGGGGGAGAGAGAGAGCTCAAAAGAGAGGGGGAGAGAGAGAGCGCAAAAGAGAGGGGGAGAGAGCGCAAAAGAGAGGGGGAGAGAGAGAGCGCAAAAGAGAGGGGGAGAGAGAGAGCACAAAAGAGAGGGAGAGAGAGAGAAAAAGAGAGGGGGAGAGAGCGCAAAAGAGAGGGGGAGAGAGAGAGCGCAAAAGAAAGGGGGGAGAGAGAGAGCGCAAAAGAGAGGGGGGAGAGAGAGAGAGAGCGCAAAAGAGAGGGGGGGAGAGAGAGCTCAAAAGAGATGGGGAGAGAGCTCCAAAGAGAGGGGGGAGAGAGCGCAAAAGAGAGAGGGAGAGAGAGAGAGCGCAAAAGAGAGGGGGGAGAGAGAGAGCAAAAGAGAGGGGGAGGGAGAGAGCGCAAGAGGTGGGACCGCTGTGCTGCAAAAAATGGCCCGTGTGAACGGGCTTTAGGACTAGTCATATAACTTACTATAAAAAAATATATAAAATATGATGAAACAATTGAAAAAAAAAAACCCACTTTTTCTAACTTTGACCCCCAAAATCTGTTACACATACAGTATACAACCACCAAAAAGCACCCATGCAAAACAGTTTCTAAATTTTGTCCTGAGTTTAGAAATACCCAATGTTTACATGTTCTTTGTTTTTTTTGCAAGTTATAGGGCAATAAGTACAAGTAGCACTTTGCTATTTCCAACCATTTTTTTTCCTCAAAATTAAGATAGTTACATTGTAACACTGATTTCTGTCAGGAATCCCTGGATAGCCCTTCACATGTATATATTTTTTTTAATAGACAACCCAAAGTATTAATCTAGGCCCATTTTGGTATATTTCATGCCACCATTTCACCGCCAAATGTGATCAAATAAAAACATTGTTAACTTTTTTCACAAACTTTAAGTTTCTCACTGGAATTATTTACAAACAGCCTGTGCAATTATGGCACAATTTGTTGTAAATGCTTCTCTGGAATCCCTTTTGTTCAGAAATAGCAGACATATATGGCTTTGGCATTACTTTTTGGTAATTATAAGGCCGCAAAATGCCGCTGCACACCACTCTTGTATTATGCCCAGCAGTGAAGGGGTTAATTATGTTACTTGTAGGGTTAATTTAAGCTTTAGTGTAGAAATCAGCCTCCCACCTGACACATCCTAACCCCTGATCCCTCCCTGACCCCTCTCAAACAGCTCTCTTCCCTCCCCGACCCCACAATTGTCACCCCCATCTTAAGTACTGGCAGAAAGTCTGCCAGTACTAAAATAAAAGGCTTTTTTATATATATAATTTTATATATATATATTCTGCAGTGTAGGATCCCCCCTTAGCCCGCAACCTCCCTGATCCCCCCCCAAACAGCTCTCTAACACTCCCCCTCTACCTATTTGCCGCCATCTTGGGTACTGGTAGCAGTCTGCCAGTACCCAGTTTGCTAAAAAATAAGGCTTTTTTTATATAAAATTCTTTTTTTTTTAAAAAACATTTTCTGTAGTGTAGCTGCCCCCCCTCAATACCCTACACCCTTCCCAGATCCCTTTCCCATCCACACCCGCCCCCTCAAGCTCACTCCCGCCCCCTCATGCATGCTCCCAGACCTCTCATGAGCGCTCACTGGACCTTCCCCGACCACCCGCCTCTCTGCTATTTCTCCCACACCACCAACGATCGGCACCATTGCTGGCCGATGCAGAGAGGACCACAGAGTGGCCCTCTCTGCATCGGTTGCTTAGCAAAGGGTATTGCACGGTTGCTTAGCAAAGGGTATTAGACGAAGCCCCAATATTGAGGCATCGCTGCAATACCCTGAATACCCACGATCGCTTCCAGCTCTTGAAACCCCTGAGGACGTACCAGGCACGTCCTTGGTCATTAACGACCATCTTTTGTAGTACGTACCTGGTACGTCCTCGGTTGTTAAACATACAACAAACCTATTTTCCAGTGATCATACAATTGTTGGTGGTATTTGTGTTTTTATTTTATTAAAATTAGTGGGGGCTCTTTGGTTACTGGTGCTTTGAGGGTTCTATAACGTCCCAGCAACTAAAGGCATTCCTTAAAGAAACACTTGGATCATGGTACTTGGAGTTTCAGGGAGATTGCATTCCATTTGCTGGCATCAGGGAGCCGCTATTACAATCAGGGAGACTCCCTTAACTTCAGGGAGAGTTGGGATGTCTGCAAAAGAGAGGTGGGAGAGAGCGCAAAAGAGAGGGGGGGAGAGAGACAGCAAAAGAGAGAGGGGGAGAGAGACAGCAAAAGAGAGGGGGGAGAGACAGCAAAAAGAGGGGGGAGAGAGACAGCAAAAGAGAGGGGGGAGAGAGAGCGCAAAAGAGAGGGGGGAGAGAGAATGCAAAAGAGAGGGGGGAAGAGAGACAGCAAAAGAGAGGGGAGACAGAGCACAAAAGAGAGGGGGAGAGAGAGCGCAAAAGAGAGGGGAGAGAGAGAGGGGGGAGAGAGCACAAAAGAGATGGGGGAGAGAGAGAGCGCAAAATAGATGGGGGAGAGAGCTCAAAAGAGAGGGGGAGAGAGAGAGCGCAAAAGAGAGTGGGAGAGAGAGAACGCAAAAGAGAGGGGGAGAGAGAGAGCGCAAAAGAGAGGGGGAGAGAGAGAGCACAAAAGAGAGGGGGAGAGAGAGCAAAAGAGAGGGGGAGAGAGAGAGCGCAAAAGAGAGGGGGAGAGAGAGAGCAAAAGAGAGGGGGAGAGAGAGAGCGCAAAAGAGAGGGGAGAGAGAGAGAGAGCGCAAAAGAGAGGGGGGAGAGAGAGAGCTCAAAAGAGATGAGGAGAGAGCTCAAAAGAGAGGGGGAGAGAGCGCAAAAGAGAGAGGGAGAGAGAGAGAGAGCACAAAAGAGAGGGGGGAGAGAGAGAGCTCAAAAGAGAGGGGGGAGAGAAAAAGCTCAAAAGAGAGGGGGAGAGAGAGAGCAAAAGAGAGGGGGAGGGAGAGAGCGCAAGAGGTGGGACCGCTGTGCTGCAAAAAATGGCCCGTGTGAACGGGCTTTAGGACTAGTCATATAACTTACTATAAAAAAATATATAAAATATGATGAAACAATTGAAAAAAAAAACACTTTTTCTAACTTTGACCCCCAAAATCTGTTACACATACAGTATACAACCACCAAAAAGCACCCATGCAAAACAGTTTCTAAATTTTGTCCTGAGTTTAGAAATACCCAATGTTTACATGTTCTTTGGTTTTTTTTGCAAGTTATAGGGCAATAAGTACAAATAGCACTTTGCTATTTCCAACCATTTTTTTTTCCTCAAAATTAGAGATAGTTACATTGTAACACTGATATCTGTCAGGAATCCCTGGATAGTCCTTCACATGTATATATTTTTTTTAATAGACAACCCAAAGTATTAATCTAGGCCCATTTTGGTATATTTCATGCCACCATTTCACCGCCAAATGCGATCAAATAAAAACATTGTTAACTTTTTTCACAAACTTTAGGTTTCTCACTGGAATTATTTACAAACAGCTTGTGCAATTATGGCACAATTTGTTGTAAATGCTTCTCTGGAATCCCTTTTGTTCAGAAATAGCAGACATATATGGCTTTGGCATTACTTTTTGGTAATTATAAGGCCGCAAAATGCTGCAGCACACCACACTCGTATTATGCCCAGCAGTGAAGGGGTTAATTAGGTTACTTGTAGGGTTAATTTTAGCTTTAGTGTAGAAATCAGCCTCCCACCTGACACATCCTAACCCCTGATCCCTCCCTGACCCCTCTCAAACAGCTCTCTTCCCTCCCCGACCCCACAATTGTCACCCCCATCTTAAGTACTGGCAGAAAGTCTGCCAGTACTAAAATAAAAGGCTTTTTTATATATATAATTTTATATATATATATATATATATATATATATATTCTGCAGTGTAGGATCCCCCCTTAGCCCGCAACCTCCCTGATCCCCCCCAAACAGCTCTCTAACCCTCCCCCTCTACCTATTTGCCGCCATCTTGGGTACTGGCAGCAGTCTGCCAGTACCCAGTTTGCTAAAAAATAAGGCTTTTTTTATATAAAATTCTTTTTTTTAAAAAAAAACATTTTCTGTAGTGTAGCTGCCCCCCCTCAATACCCTACACCCTTCCCAGATCCCTTCCCATCCACACCCGCCCCCTCAAGCTCACTCCCGCCCCCTCATGCACGCTCCCAGACCTCTCATGAGCGCTCACTGGACCTTCCCCGCCTCCTCCAGCGATGGGCCTACCACCCGCCTCTCTGCTATTTCTCCCACACCACCAACGATCGGCACCATCGCTGGCCGATGCAGAGAGGACCACAGAGTGGCCCTCTCTGCATCGGTTGCTTAGCAAAGGGTATTGCACGGTTGCTTAGCAAAGGGTATTAGACGAAGCCCCAATATTGAGGCATCGCTGCAATACACTGAATACCCACGATCGCTTCCAGCTCTTGAAACCCCTGAGGACGTACCAGGCACGTCCTTGGTCATTAACGACCATCTTTTGTAGTACGTACCTGGTACGTCCTCGGTTGTTAAAGGTTTAAACAACTTTACCATTTACTTCTATTATCAATTATGCTTCATTCTCTTGGCATCCTTTATTGAAGGAGCTGCAATGCACTACTGGGAGCTAGCTGAATACATTGGTTAACCAATGACAAGAGGAATGTGTGTGCATCCACCATACATCAGCTAGCTCCAAGCTTCTAAACCTACCTAGGTATCCTTATTAACAAAGAATGCCAAGAGAACAAAGCACATTAGATTTTAGAAGTAAAATGGAAAGTTGTTTTAAATTGTATCCCGTATCTGAATCATGAAAGAAAATGTTTGGGTTTCATGTGCCTTTAAATGGAAGCTGTAATTAGTTTGACCAGGATGGGAGATACTCAATGGATTGTTTTTTGTTTTTTTTTACTTTTAGTTGTCAGCAGATTACCAAAACTGCATGAACTGTTTGTCATTCAGAATTTAGCTATTTGCAATTAGTTAAAAATCATATTTTTTTTCTTATTTTTAGGCCTTGCAGCTTCTCCTCATTACCTTTCTGTAGTGTCTGTTACAATAAGTGAAGTAAGATCAACCCTCTTAATATGATTCTGCATAATGCCTGTTGCTCAAGTGGGGTCCTTGTCTAATACTATTTTAGTTGTCTTAGTCTTACACTTGAATATTGAACAGATTTTACATACATGCAAATTAAAAGCAGCAACCTTAATTGAGATAACATCTGTAAGTTGCCTAAATGGTTAATTCATGTAGTGAGCAGACCAGCTTTGTTTTATAAAACAGCTTAAAAAATGTTGCTGGTCTCTCAATGCAAAAGGACAGACCATGCCAGTCATCTGCATGTATAATTATATTTACATTTTGTTTACATCCTAGTCATTGCATTATACTGTATTAATAATATTATATTTACATCTGCAAATAAGGGCAGTTTATTATGTCCCTTTAGTGCCTTGTGCATGATGGTGTGGTGGTGCTGTTTTTGTGGAAAACTACAGGAAGGCTTTGATAGAGGGTCAAGAAAATCTAAAGGTATGCTATGTGTATTTAATATTGGAGATAGGAACTTAATATAATGCAGATAACTGCAGTATGATTGTATTTGATTGCATTGCCCCCTGCTATCCTCATCTGACAGTAATAAAAAGTAACATACTTTTTAATTTTAATGATTGTTTTTGTTATAGAGGTGCATAAGTCCTGCTTTTAGTATGCTGCTTACTCACATATCAACATAAATTGAGAGGGCACTCAAATATACCCTATGCCTAAAGTGCCTAGTATTTTTGTCACCTAGGAACACCCCTTCTTGATACTGTACTTGACCGATGCCCGTTGCTGACCTTGATTATACCAGACCTTGATTACTCGACACTATTCTTGAATGATACCTGTTGCTGACTTGGCTATACAAGACTTTGATTCCTGGATACTATACTTTACTGATACCTGTTGCTGACCTTAGCTATACAAGACCTTGATTCCTGGATACTATACATCACTGATACCTGTTACTGACCTTGGCTATATAAGACCTTGATTCCTGGATACTATACTGCACTGATTCCTGTTGCTGACCTTGGCTATACAAGACCTTGATTCCTGGATACTAAACTTGACTGATCACTTTTGCTGACCTTGGCTATGCAAGACCTTGATTCCTGGATACTATATTTGACTGATCAATGGTGCTGACCTTGGATATACCAGACCTTGATTTCTGTATACTATAGTTGACTGATACCAGTTTCTGACCTTTGCTATACCAGACCTTGATTCCTGTATACTACACTTGACTGATCACTGTTGCTGACCTTGGCTACACAAGACCTTGATTCCTGGATACTATACTTGACTGATACCTGTTGCTGATCTTGGCTATACAAGACATTGATTCTTGGATACTAAACTTCACTGATACCTGTTGCTGATCTTGGCTATACAAGACCTTGATTCCTGGATACTATATTTCACTGATACCTGTTGCTGATCTTGGCTAAACAAGACCTTGATTCCTGGATACTAAACTTCACTGATACCTGTTGCTGACCTTGGCTAAACAAGACCTTGATTCCTGGATACTATACTTCACTGATACCTGTTGCTGACCGTAGCTATATAAGACCTTGTATCCTGGATACTATACTGCACTGATACCTGTTGCTGACCTTGGCTATACAAGACCTTGATTCCTGGATACTATACTTCACTGATACCTGTTGCTGACTGTAGCTATATAAGACCTTGATTCCTGGGTACTATACTGCACTGATACCTGTTGCTGACCTTGGCTATACAAGACCTTGATTCCTGGATACTATACTTCACTGATACCTGTTGCTGACCTTGGCTATGCAAAACCTTGATTCCTGGATACTATATTTGACTGATCAATGGTGCTGACCTTGGATATACCAGACCTTGATATTTGTATACCATACTTGACTGATACCTGTTTCTGACCTTCGCTATTCCAGACCTTGATGCCTGTATACTATACTTGACTGATCACTGTTGCTGACCTTGGCTATACAAGAATTTGATTCCTGGATACTATACTTGACTGATACCTGTTGCTGACATTGGCTATGCAATACCTTGATTCCTGTATACTATACTTAACTGATACCTGTTTCTGATCTTGGCTATACCAGAACTTGATTCCATAATACTATACTTGACTAATGCCTGCTGCTGACCTTCCATATACCCAACCTATACTCCTGTATTACTAGACTCTTCCCCTCTTGATTGGTATTTAAGAACATTCCAGTAAAATATGCCATGCCTCCTTGCTTATTGGATATCTGTGTTTGGAGAATCCAATCTGGGCTTGAGTGTGGGCTTTCCTAATGGTTTAAAAATGAGATCCAACATACATTGAAATATTTTTATACAAATAATGCTCTGCTGTAGAATTAGTGTCATACAACAAATATAGATAATTTGATGTGTGTTCCCTTTGCTCTATTTGCTTATACTGAAATAACTTTCTCTTTTTTAGTATAGTTTGCTGAATATTTCTGTGAATGAGACACTTTTTGCTTTATTGAATACTGTGTTTTACTTTTTTCTTCAGTTGTGTTCCCTGTAGACTTAAAGGGACACTGAACCCAATTTTTTTCTTCCATGATTCAGATAGAGCATGAAATTTTAAGCAACTTTCTAATTTACTCCTATAAGCAAATTTTCTTGATTCTCTTAGTATCTTTATTTGAAATGCAAGAATGTAAGTTTAGATGCCAGCCCATTTTTGGTGAACAATCTGGATTGTTCTTGCTGATTGATGGATAAATTCATCCACCAATAAAAAAGTGCTGTCCAGTGTCCTGAACCAAAAGAAAAAGCTTAGATGCCTTCTTTTTCAAATAAAGATAGCAAGAGTAAATTAGAAAGTTGCTTAAAATTGCATGCTCTATCTGAATAACGAAAGAAAAAAATTGGGTTCAGTGTCCCTTTAATTTAGAATAGAGTAGTATAGCTATGTACTATTGAATTAGAGGGTTGAATGAAAGAACGGAATGCCCATATAGCGCAATATAAAAGAAAACATTAAACAATCTGTATACAAAACTACGAGACATATCCTATTAATTTCTAATTCAACTGCTCCCCAACTATAGTTGTAACTTGTATAAGAAGGTTTAAGGAGGTTTACTATGAAATCTCATAAGATTTCAGTGAAATCTCTGGAGATCACAGCAAAGCATAAAGTCAGCACTGCTGATACTGATTGGCTATTGCGTTTTTGTTTTTTTTTTGTTTTTTTTTTCAACTTGCATCTTTACTGCAGCTCTACATGTTCACAGAGCACTTACTCTGGTGAGCTGAAGAAATTTGGAGGTAAAATATCTTCCCTTTTTTACATAGAGATGTTCAGGTGATATTTTCACATCAGCTTTTTGCAATTATGCTGCATCACTTTCAAGTAATTTAGCATATGAGTAGTATGTCCCTTTAAGTGGAATTGTAGCCGTGTTCTGTAAAATGACACGGGAGAATGACAGAAAAGAATATGTATGGAGAGTAATCGGACTAAAAATACAAAATGGTCTGCAAACAACTCATGACACATATATCTGTGGTCAATGTACTTTCCAAGTACAGGAGCAGTTGATAGAATGTAATGCCCATAAAGTGTAATGGGAAAATAAAAATTGATCTAAAACAAATTCACAAGACATATCACCAGGGGCGTATTAAGGCATAGGCCAACGAGGCCAGTGCCTAGGGCGGCAGATTTTGAGGGGCGGCATTTGCCGTGGCTGCACTGAAGTGAATAATGCGGCTGAAAAAAAAAAACTTGAAAGTGCCGCTTCATACACTCTCAGACTCAGCCAATTGCATGTATTTGTTTTGGGGGTTTTTAACACTGGCGCACGCATGCACATTTTTGGCGGCAACAGCCTGGGGTTAGGAGAACAAGAAGGCATCCAGTCAGTGGCGACAGAGACAGCCGGAGACTCATGTGGAAGAGCCAGTTTCACTTTACTCAGGTATGGGCGGGCTGAGTATGACTCATGACAAGTAGGTACCGTAGGAATGATCTCATTAGCGTGCACTGTGCAGCAGCTAACACTTAATGCCTCCTCTGCTAGCGACATTAACATTTTATTGCCTAATCATTAGGCAATAAAATATTAATGTTACTAGCAGAGGAGGCATTGTTAGCTGCCGCACAGTGCACACTAATGAGAGCGGGCTAGTAGGCTAGGGCTGAAGCGAGGACAGGAGAGTTACTGTCTGTGTAAGTGTAGACAGTCAGTGCCGCCTAAACTCGTTAGCAGTAATTGATTTGTGTAATACCTATGTCAGCCTGTCACTGTTAATTAAAAGTGCGCACACCGGAGGCCTGATATGGGAAAAAAGGATTCCAGTGCTTTTATCGCTATGTTAGCATAACAAAAGCTGTCATAAAACCAGAGAGAAAGTTACTAAGAAAGCAAGCTTTTCTAAGATGCCCTCTGGTGGTTAACTCTTTCATTGCCAAAGAAAACATATACTTAGCTTTTTTAACTTTCTTTCCTTCTGCAAAATTAAAATACTGATATAAATGCACCTCAGTATAAATACAAAGAACCAATGAAATTCTGTACAGATCAATCGTGCTGGGTGGGCAACTAGGCTATACACCCCCCCAAGTTATGTTATATAATTCACAGTTATTTTATCCCTCTAATACTGCACTGTTAGTGAAATGTCTGTTAAACCAGCAGTCCCGCTTCCTAATCTGTCTAATAGCATAGCAGCCGTGCTCAGCTGACATTGCTTTCACTGACTGTCTGACAGCATCTGCAAACAGCCACGCAGATCAAGACAGTAGCAGTGAACAGCACGCTTCTGAAGACAGGGCATAGATCAGGTCACAGCCAGGAGAATATTCAGTGAATATGTGGTAAGAGGGGGATCAGGGATGTTATTGTTATAGCAAGGCTTGTTGTAAATAATATGTGCTCAGTCGGCTGCTGCAGGGCAGGTCATAAATACCCCCCACCCTCCTGCTCACAGCAGAAAACAGGCTTTTAACCTCTTTGCTCCCAGAGGTGATAGACTACTGCTGGAAATTTTATTTATGCTGTTTGTGTGTATATAAATATATATATTATATATAATATATTTATATATATATATATATATATATATATATATATATATACACACACACATTATATAATGTGTGTGTGTGTGTATATATATATATATATATATATATATATATATATATATATATATATATATATATATATAGTGTATTTATGTATATATGTGTGTGTGTATATATATATATATATATATATATATACACACATACATGCAAGTCCTGGGTGTAAAAATATTATGGCTGAAAAAAAGCCTAAAACCTAGGGGGGGGGGGGGGGTAGGGGGGGCAGCAGAATTTTGAGGGCCTAGGGCAGCACAAAACCTAAATACACCTCTGCATATCACATAGATCTCTGGTACATGTTTTCATCTGTTACAGCGGCAGGTTCCAAGGGTGAAATTAAGTAGGAAAATAGCTGTGTTCTATGGTGACAAAAGTAAATGATAAAATTAAACTCCTATATTATTTAAATGAAAAACAAGTAACTTTCAGATAGAATTCTTTGACATATCTTTTTTTTTTTTTTCTTTTAAATTTGTTTTTATTATTGAGGATACAACAAATTGTTACAAGATCCACAAATACAGCCAATAATTTGACATTCTTAGGCCTAGATTTAGAGTTCGGCGTTAACCGTGAAAACCAGCGTTAGAGGCTCCTAACGCTGGTTTCTTACGCACTCCGGTATTTAGAGTTTATTTACCGCGACTCAAAATACACCTAACGCTCACCTTTCTACCGCCACCTCAGACCCAGTAGTAAACATATACCGACAAAAAAAACATCCACGAATCACAAAACAAATATTACACAAAGTACACTTACACTCATACAAACACTACACTATCTTTATTTTTCATATTTATTTTGTTTTCGTTAAAATACAAAGGATTAAAGTTGCGAGATCTCGGGTGTTTGAAATAAATCCACAAAAATCCATTTTCCCATTGACTTACATTGACACACGGGAAAAGACCCTCATATACCTACATCTAACTAATAACATTATCACAAACATACACTCTTCGATGCATACAAACAATATACACCACATGACATACACAAAATTTTTATTTATTACAAAAACAACACGATTTAGTTACTTTTTCACACAAGCTCATGACGTCACTCACTTTACGAGGAAAACCAGTCTTAGAAAAAAAAATTAGAAATCTTTAGAGCCTCCATTGACTTCTATTGGGAAGACGTGCTCGTGCACGCGAAACCCTCATTTCCCTAACGCACGCAAATAGCGTAGACTGAAAAACTCCAAATACCAGCGCTAGAAAAGACATGATTTTATGCGTTAGACCTAGCAATGATAAATAGATTAAGAAATGACTATTTCCCTATGGTGGACTTATGGTTTTTAATTATTAAATATTCACAACACCATAAATTTGTTTCACACTTTTAGATTACATCAACTACAAATCCACATCACTAGTAACACATTATTATTTCAATAAAATTACATTTAAAATTAAAATAAAATTCTAGACACATTTCTGGATTCACAAACACTACACAATGGGAAACACCTCTCATTTACCTTTATTATTGCATTTCAGTTATTCAACTCATATGCTTGCAGCAACAGCATATCTACATAGGCTTAACACATGATCACTCATGGATGCACATACATTACTTTTAACATTCACTCATACATGTGCATTCAAATGATGGGGGAAAAACACATTACATTTTCTAGAGGAATCACAAAACACAACATATGGATTTTACTGTACTTTTAACATCATGATTCCATCACCAGAAACCATTATGAATTACGTACAACAAGAACATCATTACACCAGATTACAGATGTCACTTTATGGGAAGGAACAACAATGCCACACCGCTATATAGAAGTCAGCATATGTGGGACACAATCACAATATATACGTACATGCACATAACACGCATCACCCATCACGCAACCACAAAGCACACATTTAGATTTTATTCAGCACACAATAACAATGTAGTCAAATACAACAACACAATGAGGATTTCACAACTACATAGGCAGGTTAATAATATCATGACGTCATTACAAGATTCAACCATACACATCACAGATTCATCACTGTACCGCCCCTTTAGGAACTTTAACACTCAATACTACAATACAACATATACGTAAACAACAGTTTGGAACAGCATTATTAGGGAGATTTCAATGGGACAATTAAGAAATATTGTCAGATCGCAAATCACTTATATATACAATACTACAGATGACAGCCGGAAGTTATTCAGTATTAGTGCCATTTTAAATGGACGAGTACAATATTGACAGCTCGGCAATCACTTATATATACAATACTACAGATGACAGCCGGAAGTTATTCAGTATTAGTGCGATTTGAAAGGGACGCATACAATATTGACAGCTCGGCAATCACTTATATATACAATACTACAGATGACAGCCGGAAGTTATTCAGTATTAGTGCGATTTGAAAGGGACGCATACAATATTGACAGCTCGGCAATCACTTATATATACAATACTACAGATGACAGCCGGAAGTTATTCAGTATTAGTGCGATTTGAAAGGGACGCATACAATATTGACAGCTCGGCAATCACTTATATATACAATACTACAGATGACAGCCGGAAGTTATTCAGTATTAGTGCCATTTTAAAGGGACGCATACAATATTGACTGCTCGGCAATCACTTATATATACAATACTACAGATGGCAGACGGGAAGTTCGGAATTATTATTGCGATTTTAAAGGGACGCATACAATATTGACAGCTCGGCAATCACTTATATATACAATACTACAGATGGCAGACGGGAAGTTCGGAATTATTATTGCGATTTTAAAGGGACGCATACAATATTGACAGCTCGGCAATCACTTATATATACAATACTACAGATGGCAGACGGGAAGTTCGGAATTATTATTGTGATTTTAAAGGGACGCATACAATATTGACAGCTCGGCAATCACTTATATATACAATACTACAGATGGCAGACGGGAAGTTCGGAATTCTTCTTGCGATTTTAAAGGGACGCATACAATATTGACAGCTCTGCAATCACTTATATATACAATACTACAGATGGCAGACGGGAAGTTCGGAATTCTTCTTGCGATTTTAAAGGGACGCATACAATATTGACAGCTCTGAAATCACTTATATATACAATACTACAGATGTTACTTTATCGTTTACAAACAATGTTGCAGCAACATTGATCGATCACATTCGATGCACATTATACACAACTATGCACTTTCATTCATGTTAGCCTGGACGTGTGCTTGTTACTATAAGATCGCGTTTAAGAAATATTGATTACGAATATGAACAAACATTACAAACATGCACTGTATGTGTGATATTTGACACTTTCACATTGAGAATCATTGTTTGAAACTAACATTTCAGCAAACAACAAATAAACGCCCACTGTGAAAGCATTCGCGCCGCTCACATACAAACAAGTGAATACAATCAGCAATCATTACAAACTCAATACCATTGGACTAATTGTACTATAAATCCCACAAACAACATGGCCAATGCATCACTTGTGATCCACATCAGATCAAGTGCATACCTTGTTACGCTGTTTTGAAAGATGGATGACGATGACATGGTAGACACTGCTGGTGCTGCTATTGGCGAACTAGCTGTTGGTCGAATCAGGCAGCCTCGGCGGCTCAGACCGAGACGAAGGGGTCGTCTGGTTCGAGGTCCTCGTGTCTACAGGGTGAGACCCACCTTGGAAAACATGAGTGACTTTGAGGTTTTTGATAAGTATCGGCTCGATCGCGAACAGCTCATTGGCCTTTACGAGCTTCTTAAACCTCATTTGGAGCCACGTATACAAATAAGGACTGCTGTTCCCCCCATGAGTAAGATGCTAAGCTGTCTATACGTCCTGGCCTCCGGGAGTTTTCAATCCGGAGAACTGTACATGCATGGCCTGGCTCAAGGTACATTCTCTGGGGTGTTTGATAACTTTCTGAACGCCATGGTACGTATCAGTAAGCAATACATAGGATTCCCACAGAATGATGGTGATTGGAGGCGCCTGAAGCGGGAATTCTTTGATATTGCTCAATTGCCCAATGTCTTGGGAGCCATAGATTGTACCCACATTGCGCTGCGTGCTCCAATTGATGACTTGCCCTTCAGAAATCGCAAACATTTTCATAGCCTCAACGTGCAGTATGTTTGTGACGCACGGATGAGGATTATGCATGTGTATGCGAATTTTGGAGGGGCTTGTCATGATGCCCGCATCCTCTCTCTGTCGTCCCTGTGGAGCCAGTTTGAGGAAAGACAAATGCCCCCTGGTTATCTCGTTGGTGAGTATTTGTGCTCAACATGGTTAATAATGTTGACAATTGGCCCTGTATTTTTTAACTGTTAGCCTCATGTTCAGCTATAGGATTAAATTTAACCATTTGTTATTTACCGACGCTAATGTCTATTTTTATTTAAATGCAGATATGTAGCATGTCTTACCTTAAGTGTTCAGATAGAGAATGCAATGTAACCATGTATTTAGCATTTTACACAAGGTTTGTTTTCAGAACAATACGCATATGTAGCATGTCTTAGCTGAAATGGGAAGCTATTATCTCATGCAATTTAACCCTGTCATTGTCTCTTTCTGCTAATGTCTAGTTTTATTTAAATGCAGATATGTAGCATGTCTTACCTTAAGTGTTCAGATAGAGAATGCAATGTAACCATGTATTTAGCATTTTACACAAGGTTTGTTTTCAGAACAATACGCATATGTAGCATGTCTTAGCTGAAATGGGAAGATACAAAATAATATAGAAATTTTTTTATTGGTATGTTTCTGACAAGTTTTAATATGGATTATGGTTTTTAACTAAAAAAAAATTATACAACAATATACTAGTTTAAGTATTCTGTTTGAATTATGTTCTGTTCAAAATTTATAGGTGATTCTGGGTATATGAGCCGGCCTTGGCTCATTACCCCCTTGCGTAGCCCGACTGATGTGTCTGAGGAGCGCTACAATAGGGCTCATAAGAGAACCAGGGCGGTGGTTGAAAGGATGTTCGGGCTCCTGAAGATGAGATTCAGGTGCCTGGACCGTTCTGGAGGAGCACTCCAGTACAACCCAAAGAAGGTGGCGAAGATCGTTGTAGCCTGTAGCGTCCTGCATAATATTGCACAGCGGGCTGGGATGCTGCAGGCCGTCCCGGTGGACAGAGACCTCCTCAGAGATGAGGAGGATGATCCTGTTCTAGAGGGGGAATTCCAGGACGAGGGACTTGATGTCAGAGCAGACGTCATCAACCGCCACTTTAGACGGTAAAGAATAGAAGTTAGACTGTGTAGTATTTTCAATAGATGTGAACTCTAGGGAAATGACAAGTAGAGAATTGTGCAAACATGTTAGTATTGATCAAATGTTAGAATAAATTTAAATTTTCATAATATAGGTGATGCTCTGGGCATTGGGTCCTATAGCGAGTCTTTGCCACCTGGTTTTTAAAGAGGACATCAGATGGTAAGTAGAAATGTTTGGACTGTTGCTGGCATGATTTGTACACAAAAACATCATATGGCATACATTGTAATAAATAGATTTTGGTTTACACATTACTTAAAATGAACATAATCAGAAAGGGATACTCTAGAATGACTATGGTTCAATGTCACACAGAGGTTTTTTATGCTCAATATGACTCATCTTCACACTTGCTAGAAAATAACACAGGTTCATACACAGGCTTAGTAAGCTAGTGACAGATATTTATTATGAAATGGGGGGTGGGAGAGGGGTACTGAACTGATTCACACACTTGTATGATTTTTTTTTTATTAAATTTATTACATTAGGGAGATGACTTAATCTAAAGACTGAAAGGGAACAATTTGAAGCCTGACAGTCAAGATTGCCCAGACTGACAGTGGGGAAAAAGCCAAGATTGAAATTGAAGTATACCAATGGGATCATGTCTGGCATTATCTTTCAATTCTGCTGACCTTGAAAACCATACAAAGACATGTTCACATGGTAAGTGCAAACTATTTGATAGAATAAGGCTGTGGAGACATCCTATTGGAGACACTTAGATGATTTTCTATTTTGTAGATGGTATTTCCCAGTCCTCTATTTAATGAACTGATGAATAAGACACCTATTGAAGATCAACTGTTTACCCCTGAATTGACTTTCAAAGACCATGCATTATCCAGGTTGGTGCATGCTAGTTAAGAATCACATGAAGAATGTTGATTATTGTTAGCTTACATACATTAGTCATACTTATTTCATCATTAGATATTTAGGGATCACAATCAGAAAAAGGAATACATATTATAGTTGATATAGAGGTATTTGAATGGACATGAAATATTAGATTTATGTTCAGCATACATATATTGTTGAAATGTGATATACATTATTATGTATAATTTGAAATTTGGATATTTAAATTGAATTTTTAATCAACAATATAATGGTGTATGTATTTCATGAATTTTAAATCAATTTAATGATTATCTTTAAAAAATGTTGATCAAAGTTAGAGCATAGACACCATATGATTTTAAATGTATTTTATGAATATTTGACAACGTGTGTATTAACTTTGTTCCATTTTTATTATTTTTCTTTTCAGATTGGCATCTGATGACTTCCAGGAATATTTAATTTTTTTTGATTAATTATATTTTGACATGTTAATACTAAACATTTTATTATTAAATACATTATTTTGAACAGATTCTACTAAATATCAATATAATCTGTAAATAAATCAAACTTGGACTCCCATGACTGGTAGTTGGCTATTTGACAAGCACATGCATAAGATAAAATAATGCTTTAATATTAGAAAATAAAATGCTTCCGAGAATATAAATATATATTTTATAACATTAATTGGGGAGTCAGATTCTTCAATGCTTTTATATTGAAAATGTATATATTACAATTATTTAGGATATGTAGTAAAATAATTTTTTGTTTAACATATAATAAGGTGAAGTGGTTCAATTACATGAAAGTGACAGTGTTGTTGAATGTAAAAATAATTGTATAAGATCATGTATCTTCCTTAGGTATCTAAAAAAATTAATAGAAATTATTTAAATTATTACATTTATGAATGGTAGGTCATTTAACTTGATAATTTTTAAAAATTAGTAATTGGATGCCAGGTTAATCTATGTAATTTTCTAGTGGAGTCATTTAACTATACTTAGTAATATTATGTATTTATTACAATCTTACCTCTTGGGTTCGACATCAAATATCTATATAGAATGTAAATTCCCCTTTTGTTTATTTTGTCAATGTTAAATAAAAATACCAAATGTTTGGGTCCTTAAAGGGACAATCACAAAGTATATTTTGTATAGATTCTAAAAAATATCATACAAGAATTTAAACATATTTAGAAAGTACTATAGAATTACATTCAGTCTTTAAATATACTTGTTTTCTAAAAAAAAATGCACATATCTTAGTCAAAGATATAAGGCATCTATATGCAAACAACAATCAGCATCAAAATAGCCTATGTAGAGATGTATTTAATCCAAGAATATATATAATTACAATATAATGATTGAATAACAAAACATATTAAGTTGTTCAAATATAAGAATATTATACAAAATGCATACATAACATATAGCTTAATGTCCCTCTACACTGAAGGCTAAAAAAGACATCATTTAATAAATATATTTCAGTCAGTGTGTAAAACAATCTAGAATTTAATCTTAATTTGCTTTACTCATATGTTAGACTCATTTAGCAAAAGGAAGGTGCCTAGGTTTATGATATTTTAAGCATTATTGTGAAATGTTTATTTAAAGGGACATGAACTCAAAATATACTTAAAGGTAGACAGTTAAAAAATTAATGATTTATACATTCTGAATGAGTATTCTATTGGAATCAACTTTAAAACTTGTCTCATATTATGAATGCTCATTGTGATGTTGCTATCATTACTTTAAAATTAAGGCAGTAAATAGCTAATTTATTTGCTTCAGTACTCTGGACAGAACTTGATTGTTTGGAATAATTGATGCAACAATCGTCAAGGACAACCCAGGTTTTTATTAAACAATTGTCCGTAATATAAAATATCATTATTGATTTGCAAAGAAACATAACAAGATAACTGTTAAAATTTGATAATCTGATTAAAGAATAAAGTTGATTAACATTTCATGCTCAATCACCAATGCTAAATTTGTTGGGACAGTGTCCCTTTAAGAGATTTAAAGAGTGTATTTACTTATCTTGATATCTTCACATACTTTGCTTGAAAAGCATATCGAGATCGGCTCAGTAGATGAAGATTGGTGGATGCACAGAGATGCCTTATGTGATTGGCTCAACCATGTGCATTTAAATTTCTTATGTTGAGGATATCTAAATACTAAGAGAAATTGATTTACATTTTAAAGTCTAAACAATCTTCTATCTCTACAGATCATTTGATACAATTGTTTGTAATGTCTCTTTAAAACTAAAGACGCCATTGCACAATAACATATATGAGCACTTCAGACAAATACAAGCTCGAGGTTTATTTGCGAATAACAAAGCTGTAGTTTAATATTTATAAACAGATTATCCAAGTTACTGACATTCTAACCTGAATTTTAACATTAATAAATATTGCGTGGGAAACGCATCTTGAAACACCAGATTAGCATCTTTAAACATTAGAGTCTAATGTCACGCAATAGCACACAATCAATGTGCATTATGAAATGCATTTAATAGAGCAATGTCAATACTTCACAATAAATGTATTTAAAGAACAATAAAGACATACAATATGAAATGTGTATTTGTATTAAAGAAACAGACCGTTATTAAACCGAGAAATGTCGACAACATTAATAATGTGACAGTATTAGATTTTAAAGAGTATTTAATCATTAATATTTAACGTATCACGGATATTAAATCTGCGTCACACATATCCGCATGACAGGCCCATGAGTTACAAATAAGTATACATGAAAAATGAAGTTACAGCACCACCATGAGGTATGTGTAAGGAAGTTACTAAGATATGAAACATTAAGGAACGGCCAATCAGAGTTCATCACACAAACACAACTTGAGTCAGGATGGTCTCACACACATTCTAACAATATTTCAAACTTTTATCCAATCAGATGTACAGATAACTTGTCCCATGGTGCATCTCATGTTTACTTCACCATATAAAAGTCCATTACACGTTGCCATCTTTGTCAGTTCTCTAATGCCTGCAGGCGTACTAGATATATTTTTATATATATATATATATTTGAGAAGACAACCCAGCAGGCATGTCAGTTCCCAGGTTCACCAAGGAGGAGAGCGCTGCACTGGTCCACGCCGTCAAGGACTTTTATCCCCAGCTGTTTGGGAACAAGAGGAGGTTGACAGATGCGCACGTTAAGAAGGCCCTCTGGGAGTCTATCACCAATGCGGTTAGATTGGTGTGTGACGTCCAGAGGACCCAGGATCAGATCATGAGGAGATTCGGAGATATGAGGTTGCGTTTATCGAAAAAAGTAAACCTCATAAGGGACTGGGTACCAGCCCGTAAAAGAGGTGGCAAAAGAGAGGCCCCGCGGAAACTGTACCTACTCCCTTATGAGGTGACTTTATGCGAGCTCCTCAATCTCCGGGTCCCCAAAAGATTTAGATCCTCGCCATCCTCGGCCTCCTCTTCTTCCCTCCCAGCTGCGGGATCTGAAAGTCCTGACGCGGGGGACAGGGCAGATGCTTCTCCGTCCGGTGGCCTGGGAGGAGATGATAGAGAATCTGAACCAGGTAATTATCCAACTTCATATAATATGTTAATATTTTATTAGACTTTTAGAAAATGTGCATATAGTCAGATACTAAACCTATACAGATCTCACAACATACACTACATATGATGTTTAGATATCTGATTTTAGATTATTGACACATGAAATAGGAATGATGTTTCTTGCGCTCTACAGAATATGCGTCACAGAGCGGAAATGTAATTTCTCATCCACGTTAACATGGGTTTGCGGAAAGTGGCATTGCTTTATACATATTGGTGAAATGACGGATGCGTAATTCCGCTTGGAATCATTGCGCAATGATCGCGAAAATGGCATTTCTCATCCACGTTAACATGGGTTTGCGGAAAGTGGCATTGCTTTATACATATTGGTGAAATGACGGATGCGTAATTCCGCTTGGAATCATTGCGCAATGATCGCGAAAATGGCATTTCTCATCCACGTTAACATGGGTTTGCGGAAAGTGGCATTGCTTTATACATGTTGTTAAAAATTAAATGGGAATTCTTAGATTAGTGAAGAATACAGTATTCTTATTTTCAATATTATAGCTAATAAAAAACCAATAATACAAAACAATTATAACATATGGCCATCAATTGATGATTATGTAATAACAAGCAGATATTCTTAAAGATACAGTAAACAACACAACTGATTGAAAATAAGAGTCCAGGATATATTTTTAATTAATTTAATTGAGGAAACTATTAACTCATGGGACTACCAAAGGATTAATATTTTTCAATTGATTTGTTATTAATGTAAATTTTTTAAACATGGCATGATTAGTATTAATGATATGCAATCCTCATTTAATATATTACAGATATGGATGTGGCTGCTGGATCCTCAAGCCAGGGCTTGTCACAGTATGGTATGTCTCTTTTTAATTGACATTTGTCTTAGAAACATGGACTGAACATTACATACTAAATACACATTGTTCAATATTTAGATGTAATGTCTATTTAATAGATGAAAATTAAATAATTATTCGGATATCCTTAAATAACATATTACATTTTAATTGCATGCTCAATACCATTCATGACATCAACATATGGAGTAGATAATTCATTAACAACAACATTGTGGAATCAATTTAATTTTACATTAAAGGGATACTGAGCTACAATTATTAATATTGTCATTCAGATACAGTATGCAATATTAATAAACACAAAAATATAATACTATCATCATATGTGACATATTCTATTGCTAAATGTATTGTAAAATAAAGAAAGTACGTTGATGTGCATCTAAATTTTGGTTGACCAACCTGGGTTTTTATTGATGATTGGTGGATACCTTCAACAAACAATATTTATTGAATCCAATATTCCTTATCTGCCTTTAAGATTAATATCGAGCAACATTCTAATTATAATAGGAGTCAATGTTAAATCATTTTTTACAGTTTGAACATAGAAATCAATTATTTAAATTAATCATGTCAGTGTCCCTTTAAGACAAAATAGATTCATTCATCTTTACATTCTTTTTATTAAAAACTATTGATATATAAATCACATTCTCTGTTGGAGTTACTTTATAGATATCTGCATACTCTAACAGCACCATGATTACATATTTGTAATAATCAATTTTGTTTTGTATTGTGATAAATATGTGTTGTGTCCTAAACAAGATTACTGTACATTGCAAAAATGGCTCGATGTGACACATGTGTTTGTTTAGATTTGTCAACAGATGCTACTCAATATGTGGTTTGTGTGTATTCTTGTAACTTCTTAAGGACATATGACGGAATTATTCCGTCATAAAACAATTGAGCAAAGTGAAAGGCGTGTCCTTAAAGGGTTAAGAACATTGATCATTGGGTATATTTAGATATGCAATAGCAGCATCTGAGATGACTTTGATGTCTAATGTAGTCTGACATTAAACATATGTTCAATACAGATATTTTTACAGAATCCCCTTGATTCAATCAAGCATTTTCTTGTGTAATGACTGCTCTATTCTTCACATTTTAAAGTTGATTAATGTTAAAATTCTAGACAGATGTGATTTAGTGATATCCAAAATGTGTTTAATAATATATATCTATATCATTCATAGAGAGAGTTGGTGTGGTGAGCCCACAGGAATCCAGCAGTGACATAGAGACGCCTTTGCGGTCTCCTGGTAAGTCCATTGACTCATTTATATGTAATTGAAGGTGTATTGCTAATCAATATTATGATCATGATTCTGATGAAGCATAACATTATAAAAATTCAAAATATTTATCTTCTGATTATATATTAATTTATTTTTCATATTGAACGATTAATAATTTCTACTTTATTAGTCTACACATTTGTTATTCATAAGATGTATAACATATGTTTGTTTCCATTAGATTTTTTGACAACAGTCATCAAGTTATACACACATGAGAAATCTTAAATGTTCTATGTACTATGCTTTTATGAATTTAACATTAATACAAACAATACATTAAAATTAATATTCATTGACAATAACAAATCTATTGTCATTTGTATGCTCCATCAAAATGATGTAAATCATAACTTTGTGTGTGTATATCTTTAATGCAACATTGATGTGCGTATTTGAGCAACAGTAACATATGTTATAATATCTGATCTTAACGTGTACACAACATGTTATGTTTTACAGAGATTGCTGTCACATGTGGGACGGAGGAGGAAGAGGCTGCCTTGGAGTCTGATGGTATGTGAAATATATCTATCATGTTTCCAACATGTTTTTTTTTTGGAAATCATTTTATTGAAGACCTTAAAAGTCTACAGCTTTTTCCCTTTAAAAAGGAATATTATTTGTCTGTTCAAATACACTACTGCCCCCTTTCTATATCAGGCAGCATGAAATTCTGCATGTATATTTATTTTGAAATATTTCTAATTCATGCCATCATTATGTCACATGCATATTCCATGCCAAAAAACAATAATAAGGTTCAAATTGTACAGACAGTCATTGATATTCATCTGAGTGCCTATATACATACCATATCCTCATTTCAGAATTGTTTAAAAATTCAAACACACTTCGAAGTATATTGAAAACATAATCAATTTGAAATGCGTTGATTTGATGTCAGGATGTATGAGATGTTAATATATTTTCTTTACATTTTCAGATGGATCCACCACTTCTGGTCATCTGGTTTCCGCCCCTGCCCAGTCACAGACCCCTCCCCATGCACACACCCATGACCATGGCCACACCCCTGCACAGACCCAGAGCCCTTCCCATGACCAAACTCATGACCATGCCCAGACCACTGCCAGCCCTTCCCATATTTCATATCCTGTCCCTCCCAAAAAACGCCCATACACCCCCCTTCGCCGCTCTCCCCGTATTCTGGCCCGTACAGCTGCCCAGACCCAAACTCCCCACTCCCCAGCTGTACGGCCTACCCCGGAGCGGCAGCTCACCCCTCCCCAAGCCATTCACATCCCTCCCCAAGCCAATCCCATCCCTCCCCCCTGTCTCAACCTTCATTGTCCTGGGTGTCAGATTGTCCTTCCCAGGCACAGCTGTAAGTATCATTCTAAATACACTTTATAAGATACTTAAAGGTACAGTGAAGTTAAATTGTGAATCAAATCCAGCATGCAATGTTAATCAAATTTATAATTTCATACTCTTATTAATTATTCGTCATTCTCTTGATATATTTTTGTAAAAAAAGTAATTACTATAATTAGTTTAAACAATAAAATAAATCTGGCCATCATTTCTTTATTGTTGGATGAATGTATCCATCAACCAGCATGCACAAACAAAGTTGATAAACAAATATTTGCTTCCATAAAAAGCAACATTCTTGCTTTCAAAATATAGCTTGAGAATTAAAACATATAATGAATATGTGTAATTTATAAAGATTTGTCATGTCATGCTCTATCTGAATGAGTCCATTAAATATTTAGGTTCAGTGTCCCTTTAATTGGATATCACTACATATACCAATCACCACTACTTGGATCCAAAATTTTATGTACAAATGTGGATACATTATCTCTTGTCTAACCCAGTGGGAATGTAATTTCTTCTGGTTGCTATGTTTACACAGCTTGTCCTCAATGCAAAAATGTTTAAGGATAGGTGTGCCTACCACAGTCTAAATTAAATTTTTAAATTTCTGATGTAAGTACAATGTAAATCCTTTAACAAGATTTGATACACTCAAGCTGTATAAGTGGATCATCTAAAACCAATTAAAGGGGACAACATGTTTGAGTAACATGTCCCTTTAATGATTTCTGTCTGTCTGAATAACCTAATTCATGTGTAAAGAATAAATGTAAACTAATTAATGTAAATAATTATTTGTCTTTATGATGACAATGTATGTATTAAAATTTTTAGTCTGTTGTGTAATTATCCTTAATCTTTAATTTTATTTTATTTTAGGCTGTGACTCAGCATGGCTCATGCTAGAAGGGATAGCAAGAGTAGAGCAGGCCGTGTTGAGGAACGCAGCTGTCCTGAGAGGGATGAACGACACCATGCAGGCCCAGCTCCGGGTTCAGGACTTGACTCTGCGTGAAATTATGCAATTACGTTCAAGGCCTGAATCTGGAGCTGGACATGCACAGGACAATGAAGAGGATGACCAGTAAGTGGAGGATCTGGATATGCTCCATGGTGGCAGATAAGAATCCTCCGTCCACATGTTGAATTTTTATTGTTAGTGTTGCCATTTGGCCTTTTTTTCTGTTTATTGTTGTGCCTGTTGCACTCTTTTACCTTGTCATATGTCTCCAATGGGGCTATGCTGGCCCTTGCCAACTCTCTTCATGGACTGTGATGCACTGTGTTACCTTGCCATGTGTCTCCAATGGGGCTATGCTGGCCCTTGGCAACTCTCTTCATGGACTGTGATGCACTGTGTTACCTTGTCATGTGTCTCCAATGGGGCTATGCTGGCCCTTGGCAACTCTCTTCATGGACTGTGATGCACTGTGTTACCTTGTCATGTGTCTCCAATGGGGCTATGCTGGCCCTTGGCAACTCTCTTCATGGACTGTGATGCACTGTGTTACCTTGTCATGTGTCTCCAATGGGGCTATGCTGGCCCTTGGCAACTCTCTTCATGGACTGTGATGCACTGTGTTACCTTGTCATGTGTCTCCAATGGGGCTATGCTGGCCCTTGGCAACTCTCTTCATGGACTGTGATGCACTGTGTTACCTTGTCATGTGTCTCCAATGGGGCTATGCTGGCCCTTGGCAACTCTCTTCATGGACTGTGATGCACTGTGTTACCTTGCCATGTGTCTCCAATGGGGCTATGCTGGCCCTTGGCAACTCTCTTCATGGACTGTGATGCACTGTGTTACCTTGTCATGTGTCTCCAATGGGGCTATGCTGGCCCTTGGCAACTCTCTTCATGGACTGTGATGCACTGTGTTACCTTGCCATGTGTCTCCAATGGGGCTATGCTGGCCCTTGGCAACTCTCTTCATGGACTGTGATGCACTGTGTTACCTTGTCATGTGTCTCCAATGGGGCTATGCTGGCCCTTGGCAACTCTCTTCATGGACTGTGATGCACTGTGTTACCTTGTCATGTGTCTCCAATGGGGCTATGCTGGCCCTTGGCAACTCTCTTCATGGACTGTGATGCACTGTGTTACCTTGCCATGTGTCTCCAATGGGGCTATGCTGGCCCTTGGCAACTCTCTTCATGGACTGTGATGCACTGTGTTACCTTGTCATGTGTCTCCAATGGGGCTATGCTGGCCCTTGGCAACTCTCTTCATGGACTGTGATGCACTGTGTTACCTTGCCATGTGTCTCCAATGGGGCTATGCTGGCCCTTGGCAACTCTCTTCATGGACTGTGATGCACTGTGTTACCTTGCCATGTGTCTCCAATGGGGCTATGCTGGCCCTTGGCAACTCTCTTCATGGACTGTGATGCACTGTGTTACCTTGCCATGTGTCTCCAATGGGGCTATGCTGGCCCTTGGCAACTCTCTTCATGGACTGTGATGCACTGTGTTACCTTGTCATGTGTCTCCAATGGGGCTATGCTGGCCCTTGGCAACTCTCTTCATGGACTGTGATGCACTGTGTTACCTTGTCATGTGTCTCCAATGGGGCTATGCTGGCCCTTGGCAACTCTCTTCATGGACTGTGATGCACTGTGTTACCTTGCCATGTGTCTCCAATGGGGCTATGCTGGCCCTTGGCAACTCTCTTCATGGACTGTGATGCACTGTGTTACCTTGTCATGTGTCTCCAATGGGGCTATGCTGGCCCTTGGCAACTCTCTTCATGGACTGTGATGCACTGTGTTACCTTGCCATGTGTCTCCAATGGGGCTATGCTGGCCCTTGGCAACTCTCTTCATGGACTGTGATGCACTGTGTTACCTTGTCATGTGTCTCCAATGGGGCTATGCTGGCCCTTGGCAACTCTCTTCATGGACTGTGATGCACTGTGTTACCTTGTCATGTGTCTCCAATGGGGCTATGCTGGCCCTTGGCAACTCTCTTCATGGACTGTGATGCACTGTGTTACCTTGCCATGTGTCTCCAATGGGGCTATGCTGGCCCTTGGCAACTCTCTTCATGGACTGTGATGCACTGTGTTACCTTGTCATGTGTCTCCAATGGGGCTATGCTGGCCCTTGGCAACTCTCTTCATGGACTGTGATGCACTGTGTTACCTTGCCATGTGTCTCCAATGGGGCTATGCTGGCCCTTGGCAACTCTCTTCATGGACTGTGATGCACTGTGTTACCTTGTCATGTGTCTCCAATGGGGCTATGCTGGCCCTTGGCAACTCTCTTCATGGACTGTGATGCACTGTGTTACCTTGCCATGTGTCTCCAATGGGGCTATGCTGGCCCTTGGCAACTCTCTTCATGGACTGTGATGCACTGTGTTACCTTGTCATGTGTCTCCAATGGGGCTATGCTGGCCCTTGGCAACTCTCTTCATGGACTGTGATGCACTGTGTTACCTTGCCATGTGTCTCCAATGGGGCTATGCTGGCCCTTGGCAACTCTCTTCATGGACTGTGATGCACTGTGTTACCTTGTCATGTGTCTCCAATGGGGCTATGCTGGCCCTTGGCAACTCTCTTCATGGACTGTGATGCACTGTGTTACCTTGTCATGTGTCTCCAATGGGGCTATGCTGGCCCTTGGCAACTCTCTTCATGGACTGTGATGCACTGTGTTACCTTGCCATGTGTCTCCAATGGGGCTATGCTGGCCCTTGGCAACTCTCTTCATGGACTGTGATGCACTGTGTTACCTTGTCATGTGTCTCCAATGGGGCTATGCTGGCCCTTGGCAACTCTCTTCATGGACTGTGATGCACTGTGTTACCTTGCCATGTGTCTCCAATGGGGCTATGCTGGCCCTTGGCAACTCTCTTCATGGACTGTGATGCACTGTGTTACCTTGTCATGTGTCTCCAATGGGGCTATGCTGGCCCTTGGCAACTCTCTTCATGGACTGTGATGCACTGTGTTACCTTGCCATGTGTCTCCAATGGGGCTATGCTGGCCCTTGGCAACTCTCTTCATGGACTGTGATGCACTGTGTTACCTTGTCATGTGTCTCCAATGGGGCTATGCTGGCCCTTGGCAACTCTCTTCATGGACTGTGATGCACTGTGTTACCTTGTCATGTGTCTCCAATGGGGCTATGCTGGCCCTTGGCAACTCTCTTCATGGACTGTGATGCACTGTGTTACCTTGCCATGTGTCTCCAATGGGGCTATGCTGGCCCTTGGCAACTCTCTTCATGGACTGTGATGCACTGTGTTACCTTGTCATGTGTCTCCAATGGGGCTATGCTGGCCCTTGGCAACTCTCTTCATGGACTGTGATGCACTGTGTTACCTTGTCATGTGTCTCCAATGGGGCTATGCTGGCCCTTGGCAACTCTCTTCATGGACTGTGATGCACTGTGTTACCTTGTCATATGGCTCATAGATTCCTTATTTTTACAAGATTATTTATAAACGTTGTGTATGTTTTCTTACATACTAATAAAATACATTTTATTTCACAAATAATTGTCCTCATTCTTCCTGTTATTTTTTGAAAGCTCTAGTTTATGTTGTTGATCCTTAAAGGGACCTACCAAATATATTTGTTATACTGAAATCATATATGTAAGACAATAGTAAATGACTTTAAGATTAACATCTCCAATGTAATCTTATTATTTGTCTTTATATTATTTTCTCTTAGCTCTATCATTGCCTGATTATGATTAGCAGAGTAATTTCTTTATATATGTATATATAGATTGGTATTTGTGTATATATGTATATTTAAATGTTCAGATCCATGTGTGTATTTAGAAAGTCTGCATGAATTGATGCACCTTTACCAAATGATCTGAGTATTGATAAAATGATATAATCCCTGTAAAGTCTTCATTTTATTGAAATAGTATTGACTATGTGTATGCTCTTTTTAAAAACAAAATAATGTCCCTTTAAGTGATGTTGATCACAATTGTTAATGAATGTTTTTCCATTTGTAAAGCGTTTTTGTCCTTTTTACAAGAACAAAGACATATAATTTTATTAATAAACAATCTTATAGTAATGTTGACAGCACCTGTATTTCATTTTCAAATCTATATTAGTGTAAAGGTGTAACCAAATAAATCTCTGTGTGTAATGCAAATAATTTAGATGATGAATATTAGTTAACTAATATGTTAACAAAATACATCTCCTCCCATATATGGCTATAGGTAGGCTGACAATAATTAAACCTGAATAAATGACACGTTTAATCAATACATGTATAACTATTGTTATTCAACAACAATCCAAACATATCTTAAAACATCAATGGCATATGTATTTCTCATGTGTATCTTTTAAATGTTAAAGATATACACCATAGCTATAGTTCAAGGTACAGTCAAGTCCGAAAAGATGAATCAGGATTTGTTGTCATTCCTAGATAGCAATCTACACACATACTAGTTCCTAAAATATAAATACGTTTCTTAGTGATATGCCAAGCTGTCACTGAGTCCTTGTATTGTCAGCGGTTTTTCAGCGATCTCGGATGCGCCATGTTGCTTAAGACGTCACCTGCCAGGCTGTCCAATGATTCCTTGTATTGACTGACGTTCTTACGTGATCAGGAATATGCCTTTTATTGGATTGCGTTTTGACGCGATCAAGGATGCGCCTTTTATTTTGGGCGTTCTTACGTGATCAATAATGTGCCTTTCATTGGATGGCGTTCTTACGTGATCAAGGAAGCGCGATGTTAAGACGGCACATGTAAAGTTAAAAAAACGTCTGATTGGATTACGTAGTCCCGCAATATTTGTGCACGTTAAAAACGTTTGTGACTGCATCCAATTTTAAAAAGCTTGCGAATATGTATTATTTGCATCATGTTACATTGTTGACCCGTAGCTGATAAAGACCACCACATTCTCTTTTGCTGTATGTCTGGTTGAATCAACGAACTAAAGAAAAATGTTTTCATGCATAGGATATTTATAGGCAAGTGCAAATCTCTACAGTCCATGTTTAATATGTTTGTCAACAATATGTTCCTTTTTCTTAAAAAATTAATGTTGTGTTTAATGTTGAATATATCTAATTAATAAATAAGCGCTATTGTGTTTGAATAAATTAATCAATATGCATTTATCTTTATCATATGCTAAATATATGATGCCGACTTCTTCTAAATGTAATTTCGTTGAATATTTTATTAAAGGTTCATTAGACACTCACATTATAAATCAAAAGCTTGGATTTTGTCTCTAGTTAGATAGTCCATTGTTTAACCAATACGTTTATTTTTTCTTCTGTTCTAAGAAAATGTAAGTAATTTTCTTACTCCTCGCAAAGCCTCTGAGTTTCATGTGAGTACATTCTCCAGCTTTCTCCAGTTTGTGTAAAGGGTCTTTTCATATGTTAATGATGGTGTATTGTGTTGTTTTACGGTTGTAATGGGGGTTTCGTCTATATTTTCAATATAGCTAACCCTATTTTATTTTCAATTGTTTGAAGCTTTTTAAGATTGATATCAGTATATGTTAATCTTGTTGTTTGTAGTAGTGTCTATTACATACAGTTATGTTAAAAATATAGGATACTGTCCCTTGAATGCAAATGTTGTTTTTTGTATCATGTATGAGATCCACATAGTTTAATCTTCAAATATATTATTGTTAGCATATTTTCTCCCCCCCCCTCCTAAAAGGACTTTAAACCATATTCATTGTTAAATAAAAATGTCTTTACAATAAAATATTAACACAATAATGTCTCTTAAAGAAAATAGACTTTATTTAACACGTCAATATAAATGTGATTTCAATTTTTTTTAATTTGACAAAGTACATGTAGATATACCAACAAGTTTAAAATATGTGTTAGCATATGTAATGTTGTTAAAGGGACAGTTTAGAAAATATATAATGTTTGTCATTATTCTAAAAGTCAATTCTGTAATATCAAGGATATCAAATGTTTCTCAACAATTGAACATTTGTCTGGGTTTATTTAAATTTGCTATCTAAACTTATGAGGTTGGTGTGCTCATTTCTTCCATCTTGAAGAGTGCTTGTAATCATTATACAATTTGAGCACTAGAGGGCATTTTGATAGCATTTGTATATGTAAAACCTTGGGCTCATACAGCATATTATTGACCATGTATTGATCATTGATATCTAAAATGTTGTTATGTCAGAACAACAAATAAGTGGTCATTTTTCATAGTCATAGATACAAGGGTAAGCACATAAGTCACACATGTATTTCTCCATGTTTTGTTGTTTCAAACTTTATAATGCGTAATACAGTGTTTTCTTTGTAATCAATAATTTTCTGACTGTCCCTTTAAGCTGTGTTATTGGCATTCAAACAGTAATATGCCATCATGGAAAATTGTTATGGTAATTGAGTTAGCGATTGGGGAAACAGTTTGGACATCACATCACAGAAACCAATCAATATCATGAACAAGGATAGGTATGTGATGATGTGGTTTTCACACACTTATAACCCACACTCTGCAAACAATCTGCCTCCATGGACCCGGCCCCATAGAAGTCGATTATATACAGAGTGTGGTCCACAAGTGTATGAAAACCACATCATCACATACCTATCCATTACACATTAAATTAAAAAAAGCAGTGAAGATGAAAAAAATACTTACTTCCTCTTCCTTCCCCTCTTCCCACGGGGCTGAGGCTCTGGGAGAGGCAACTGCCGACTCCGAAGAGTCCTCCTTGGAGCTGTTGTGGGAGGAGTGGAAGGAAGAGTACTGGGACGACCAAGGTGAGGAGTAGATGGCTGGGGAGGAGAAGATGGATGAGGAGGAGAAGATGGCTGAGGAGGAGGATGAGTAGATGGCTGAGGAGGAGGAGGAGTAGATGGCTGAGTAGGAGGAGTAGATGGCTGAGGAGGATGAGATGGGCCGGCAGGAGGAGATGGCCCAGCAGCAAGAGGCCCAGCAACAAGAGGCACAGCAACAGGAGGTAGACCAGCATGCGCCTCCCGGAAAAAAGTGAACATTTGTTGATGAAGATTAAATATTCTTGTTTGGCCTTCTTCTATTCTATTCAGTATGTTTATGATTTCATTTTGGCCTTGAATAATCTGATTTTGGCCATCAAGTATTCTGTGTCATCCTTCTATATTTTCTATCCGGGAGGTACGCATCTGGTCTATGTACTCCAGTAGAACCCGCACCTCCGCTATTTCCTCTTGTTGTGCATGTTGAACCCGTGCACGGCGGGGTGCCCGTGCACGGCGGAGTGCGGGTCTTTGAGGGACCTCGGGTTCCGCGGGTTCCTCCTGTGCTTCCGGGGCCTCTTGATCATCTCCCGTGCGCTGTTCGTCACGGGGGGCCTCTTCCCTCCGAAGTGGAAATTCCTCACCACCACTCTCATCCCGGGGAGATGCAGGAGGCTGTGCTGCCTCGTCCCCAGACTCTGTATATAAAAAAAAAAAAAGAAAAAAAAAAATGTATATATTAGCATATTTGCAAATAAAGGTTTAAATGACTTAGCTTACGATACAATTACAAATGCAGAATCATTAATCCACTTTGAAATCTAACAAACAATCAATACGATTTCATCTTTTTCATAAACCGTGTTTCTGATATCTGGTCAATGTGAATGTTTTTGCGTTTTTTTTCAGTCTGTTTAAATGCACACCTAACCTATAGCCTAGATACTGATGTAACCGCAAAGTAATTGAATGCGTGTAAACAACGTTATAGCATTAATCGGATACTTAACACATGAAACCCAATGTTTTATCTTTCATGATTTAGAAGCATACATTTTGTATCAACTTTCGAATGTACTTTTCTTATCTAATTCGCTTCATTCTCTGGATATTCTTTGCTGAAAAGCATATCTAAATATGCTTATAAGATGCTGATTGTTAGCTGAATATAGCTGCCTCCTGTGATTGTTTCACCGTGTGCATGGCTATTTCTTCATTAAAATATATCTCAAGAATGAATCAAATGAGGTAATATAAGTACATTTGAATGTTTTGACAAATTGTATTCGCTACCTCAATCATGAAAGTAAATGTTTGCGTATAGTGTCCCTTGAAATACATTTGTATGTGAAATTATTGTTCAATAAGCTTACCGTCAGATGAGAGTGGCAGGTTCCCGGTATCGATTCCTCCGATACCGACTACTTCCACCTCGGAGATGCTGGGACGCAACATTTCCTCCCATCGGCAGTAGTCCATTTCAATGGCAGGGCCGCCACCGGTCCCTGTGGCATGTCGGGCCTCCAGGCTTAACTTTTTTTTCAGTTCAAGTTTACAGTCCCGGTACCGATGTTTGATAGAATCCATATCGCGGTTCCGGCCACCCACTGCATTGACTGCATTCCTAATCTCGTTCCAGAGCCTCCTCCTGTCAGTCGGGGTGGTCTTTTGGTGCTGCAGCATCCTATGCCTGGCCATATAGGCCTCTACGAGGGCCTCCTTCTCCTCCATCGAAAACCTCGCCTCCCTGGTCGCCTTGGCCTTCCCCTGTGATGATGCCCTCTGTTTCCCGGACTGTGAAGCCCTACTCTGACCGCCACTGGGCCCAGCCACTTGGTCATCTTGAACCAAGTGGCTGGGTCCACCCACCGCTTCCACCCCCGCTTCCTGCCCCCCTTCCTGCCCTGTTCCTCTCCCCCTCCCTCTACTCCCCCCTCTACCTGTCCCCTGCCTTGCCTCCATCTCTTCCCTAAACTAAACCCCAAATAATCAAACAAAAAGTGAGTGTGATGAAATTAAAGGGGGTCAAAATAAAGAACTAAAAAGACAAAAAAGGTGCTTAAAGTGTGAGAGGGATGTAAAAAACAAAGAGGGTAAGGAGTCTTTAAATAAACGAAAAGAATAAGACTAAAAGGAGGATATGTAAACTAAATGTAACTAGGGGATGGGTATGGGATGGGTATGGGGTATGGGATAAGAGTAAATGGGATGAAAGGGAATGGGACTACAAGGAATGGGGTATGGAGTGTAGTATGAGGGGGTAGGGGGTATGGAGTGTATGTAGTGTTATTGATAAGTGTATGTATGTATTGAATGTGTTTGCGTGTAAATGTGTTAAGTGTACAGAAAAATCACTCGCTCGCTAACACACTACTTCTAATTCTCACTAACAAACACTCCCACTAACGCTCACTAACTACCACTAACTGACGCTCACACTAACAACTCTCACTAATAACTCCCACTAACTCACTCACGCTCCCACTAACAGACTCTCTCCCACTCCCACTAACTACCACTAACTCACTCACTCTCTCACGCTAACACTACCAACTGACTCTCTCACGCTAACACTAACTCTCAAAAATTCGCAAACTCTCTATTCTTAAACCTCCAATCTCCAAAGACCCAACAGCAACACAGTCAAAGAAGCCATGCTTGTGTGGTGCTTATATACCCTGTGTAAATGTTTAATGATGTACCTATTTGCGTTGTAAATAGTGTTCAGGTGTGCTTTATTAGCAATTAATATTATTGCAATGTGTATTAGGTGTGTGAATTTGCGCATGCTCATTTTGAGTTGGTATTTGTGGAATGTGCAGAATGCGATGATGTCATAGTGGTCGTTTTCTCTAACATTGTCCAATAGTATTCATTTTAAATGTGAATTTGCGATGGTGTGTTATTAGTGAAGTGTTGTATATGTATGTTTGTCCTAATATATAGTGATATTGAATACGATCTTTTTTCTAGTGTATGTATATCATTTTTAATCCTTGTTGTTATGTAGCGATTTTCCGCATCTTAAAGTATATGCGTATTCCCCGTATAAAAATTGTATTAAAACATCCCCCGCTTGTGAATGTGTAATGCTTGTGTGATTTGTTGATTGATTGTTGTTGTGACATTTGCGGCGTGTTATTGTTGTGCATGATGTGGTATGCGTCATATGACTGAGCTGTGCGTATTCTCGCGAGATCGAGTGTTAGGTGAAAAAAGCTATTTTTTTGCTTTCCCATTGATCTCTATGGGAGACTGTCTTACGCGGGCAGTATTACGCGTGTGACATACACGCGTTAGGAGCATCGTTAGATGGTCTTATTTTAACTCTAAATACCGGAGTCAAACAATGCCGTGCGTTAGACATAAAACACGCGTGGCGTTAACAGCCCTTTTACCGCCGAACTCTAAATCTAGGCCTTAGAAAGCAATAGATACATAGTTAGCAATTAGGATATTTACATGCAGGCAATGTTACTTTCAGTGGTTCAACATGGGACATGAGCCTATGAGATAGCTGCACTGAAGATCTGTCAGTTATACACAGAAACAGGGGTAGTTATCAAAGCTTTAAGATTGGCAAATGTTGAAATTTGTGACGTAAATACGATCCCGCAATCTCAATCCGACACAGATCGATGCAAGTATAAAACCGTGGTATTCGAGTGGAATCGTGTTCATTCACCCTCCTAATCGACACTATTTGAAGCTTTAACAAAGTTATCAAAAATTCTACAGTTATGCTTGCATCTTTTCCGACTCAGCGTACCTAGTTCTCGATTCGCCACCCTTGAGGTCGCGGATGCATAGAACTCAATGGGCATCGTAAAACACAGAAAGCTTATGTTCGATGCTGCAAGAGAATGAAGAATATTATATAATAAAAGAAAATTAGAAACTTTATTTAAATTGTATACCCTTTCTAAATCAAACAATATTATTGCTCCACATTTGGTGCACTAGTATATATAGAGACCTATGTATCAAAGGTCTTGCGGACCTGATCCGACAGTGCGGATCAGGTCCCCAAGACCTCTCTGAATGCGGAGAGCAATACGCTCTCCGCATTTAACATTGCACCAGCAGCTCACAAGAGCTGCTGGTGCAACGCCGCCCCTGCAGACTCACGGCCAATTGGCCACCAGCAAGGAGGTGTCAATCAACCCGATCATACTCGATCGGGTTGAATTGTGGCGATTCCTGTCCGCCTCATCAGAGCAGGCAGACAGGGATATGAAGCAGCGGTCTTTAGACCGCTGCTTCATAACTGCTGTTTCTGGCGAGTCTGAAGACTCGCCAGAAACACGGGCCCACAAGCTCCATTCGGAGCTTTATAAATGGGCCTCATAAGGTTAAAAATTAAAAATAAATTACTACTTATGAATTATGCTACAACTTTGTCTCTCATTACAAAGCAAGGGGACAATATTATTTCTACATATTTGGTGCAAAGATTTGCCCTAAATTTGTTGCACTAATATAGAGATAAAAATAAAATAAATACACAACATAAAATATAGCTAAATTCCTTTTAATTTGTTGGGAAAATCTATGTGCACCATGTTTAAGCCATGTAATACAGGTATTTGACTCAACACTTTTCACACCAATTATGACACAAACTCCTAAACAACCCACACACTAGTGAATTTTTCCACCACTTTTCATTGGAATATGCATAATCACATGATTTATGACATCAGCCAATCTGATTCAAATACACATTATAAACTATCACTAACTAATCAAATTGTTCAATACTTGTGTCATTGATCACTCATCAGATTACATTGTGTATTGTTACATTGTGCATTATACTTTGAAAGTATGTATATGTGAAATTAGTATTAAAGATAAACATTGATGCTGACATTAGGACACACAGTGTAATTTTTTAGACAAGGATTTTAAAATTCAAATTGATGTTTGATTCAATAGAATTTTAAGATAGCTCAAAGGGATAGCCCAACTAACTTTAAACTGTCATGATTCAGATGCAGCAGAAATTAAAATCACCTCTTTACTGGCATGCTATTTTCAGTGTATTTCTTCCTTCTCTTGAATTTATTTTTCAGTAAGAAATGTCATCTTATATGCCAGCCCATTTTATAACACCTGTGAAGGGGTGTTTTTAAAAATAGATTGCATTCAGGAGGGGTTACACAGGTGCAGAGAGAAAACTGGCCCAGCTCTTAAAGGGACAGGAAACCCCAACATATTATTTCATGATTTGGATAGAACATACAATTCTAAACAACTTTCTAATTTACTTCTATTATCAAATTTGCTTCATTCTCTTGTTATCCTTTTGCTAAAGGAACAGCATTGCACTACTGGCAGCTAGCTGAACATCTATTTAGCCAATCACAAGAGACAAATGTGTGCAGGCACCAATTAGCAGCTAGCTTCCACTAGTGTAGGATATGTGGGTATTATTTTCCAACAAGGGATACAGAGAGAACAAAGCACATTTGAAAATAGAAGTGAATAAGTGTTTTAAAATGACATGGTCTCTCTGAATCATGCAACTTCAATTTTGACTTTCCTATCCCTTTAAAATATCCATTGATTGCAAATAAATACATATTATACTCTGATTACATGTTATATTCGCAATTATTCCTGCTCAGAATAATAATACATTTACAATATATACATATACTGATATAAATAAACACAGAGTTATGACAGACAACATTGTTTAGAACAATAAAAGGAACTTAGGGACATGTTAATATGTTTGCAAAAGATTTTATGACATAACACACACACACACACACATATATATACAGTGGGGCAAAAAAGTATTTAGTCAGCCACCAATTGTGCAAGTTCTCCCACTTAGGAAGATGAGAGAGGCCTGTAATTTTCATCATAGGTATACCTCAACTATGAGAGACAAAATGTGGAAACAAATCCAGACAATCATATTGTCTGATTTGGAAATACTTTTTTTTGCAAATTATGGTGGAAAATAAGTATTTGGTCACCTACAAACAAGCAACACTTCTGGCTCTCACAGACCAGTATCTTCTTCTTTAAGAGGCTCCTCTGTCCTCCACTCATTACCTGTATTAATGGCACCTGTTTGAACTTGTTATCAGTATAAAAGACACCTGTCCACAACCTCAAACAGTCACACTCCAAACTCCACTATGGTGAAGACCAAAGAGCTGTCGAAGGACACCAGAAACAAAATTGTAGACCTGCACCAGGCTGGGAAGACTGAATCTGGAATAGAGAACTAGTGAAGAAAAAACGGGCAGACACTTTTGCTGTTATTGTTTCTGATAAAAAAAAGAGGTTTCATTTAATTTCTAATCATTTGTGGTACGTTCTCTTTTTCATGTACTACCACCATGTATACCTACTAATGCTACTGCTCTCTTGTACAGAGATTATTAGTATGTAACAGACAAGGAATGCTCGTATGTAGTTTTGCTTACACTGCATTGGATGTATTTGTAATATAATATTTCTACACTGATGTTATTTCAGTTGTTGCTGTCAATAATTCTGATAACCTCAATAAAAAATTATTTAAAAAAAAACCCCAAAAAAACCCAAAAAACTGCATGTTCTATCTGAATCGTGAAGGTTTAATTTGACTAGACTGTCCCTTTAATTACATGCCACAAAAGAACTGAGTTGGAGGATGTTGGGAATGCAGAATTGCAATACGTTCAGCCTTCATAATAATACATATAATAAACTGTACTGGGAAACAACAAAATTTAAAGGGACAGTCGACACCAGAATTCTTGTTGTTTTAAAAGATAGATAATCCCTTAATGACTCATTCCCCAGTTTTGCATAACCAACACAGTTATATTAATATATTTTTTACCTCTGTGATTATCTTGTATCTAAGCCTCTGCAGACTGCCCCTTTATTTCAGTTCTTTTGACAGACTTGCATTTTAGCCAATCAGTGCTCACTCCTCGGTAAATTCACGTGCATGAGCTCAATGTTATCTATATGAAACACATGAACTAACGCCCTCTAGAGGTGAAAAACTGTCAAATGCAGAGGTGGCCTTGAAGGTCAAAGAAATTAGCATATGAACCTCCTAGGTTTGGCTTTCAACTAAGAATACCAAGAGAACAAAGCAAAATTGGTGATAAAAGTAAATTGGAAAGTTCTTTAAAATTACATGCCCTATTTGAGTCATGAAAGTTTTTTTTGGACTTGACTGTCCCCACTGTACTCAAATTGATACATTATCCATATGAAATAGCAGCGTTATAATGTTTATTTTTTCCTGAAAAAAATATGATATGAATTGTAATTTAAAAAAAATAAGTTGTATCAGTTGTGTACTTCTACTAGTAATCACTGACCATTGGCTTTTACTTACTTTATATAAATGACCGTTGGCTAAAAAGGATTTAAAATGAATCCTTATTGTCTAATAGGTACGGCTCTTGCAATTCTTTTAGTGTTGAGGGACACACCTCTGCAAAGCTAAAAAGAAAATGATGTTTTAAAGACAGCAAAATACATCTGGTGGGGGGGGAACTATAGTACATATGGACATTTATTTTATCTCAGACAAAAATAAAATGATCTACAATGTTCCATTAAAACACTGATGCTTTCCCTGTAGGTAAAAGTTTTGTATACATGCATTAATTTACAATACTCATCGCTCAGCCACTAACTGCTCTCATTTCATTCCACGCCTGTTTAATCCTTGACATCACGACACATGTTCATCTACTCATGGACACTATTTACAACACGTTGCACGTGACATATTTCTCATTGACCTCATTAGGATTTAAAAATTCAGTCATAAACTTTATGGATCAGTTGGAGCTGCCACCTCGCTTGATTACTAATGTTGACAGAAAGACTGATGAAGAACACGAGTGCTTTAAATGTAAAGACAAGTTACATTAAGAAATAAGTACAGACACAGATGTGCTGGTCATATGTATGCAATTTGTGTGATCAGATATGCATATAATAGTATCATGATGCAGCTACATGATAGAAATAATGCATAATCATGATCCTAGAAGACCATACATTTAGGATGGTGTATAGTTTTTTATGTTTTGTACAGTTACAACAAATGTGTCAATAGGTAAATATGTGCGGTGTTGTATGACAAACATACAAGAAAATGCAATAGCAGGTAGTACAGGTCGCAAGAGGGTTAATTCATTGTAGTATTGTTTGTAATGATTTGCTTCAGTGGCGTGTCTAATCCAGGTTTCTAACGCAGGTTGTGCTGTAATTCTGTATTCCAATCTTCTAGTGATTCCTCTGACCTGCAGTGTGTTTTTTTAAAAATATGGTCATTTTGAACTAGAAAATGGATCAGCCTGTTTCATGCGTCCCTCTTAAAGGGACAGTCAACTCCAGAATTTGTATTGTTTAAAAATATAGGCCTAGATTTGGAGTTCGGCGGTAGCCGTCAAAACCAGCGTTAGAGGCTCCTAATGCTGGTTTTGGCCGCCCGCCGGTATTTGGAGTCAGTGATTAAAGGGTCTAACGCTCACTTTTCAGACGCGACTTTTCCATACCGCAGATCCCCCTACGCCATTTGCGTATCCTATCTTTTCAATGGGATCTTTCTAACTCCGGTATTTAGAGTCGTTTCTGAAGTGAGCGTTAGAGCTCTAACGACAAAACTCCAGCCGCCTGAAAATAGCAGGAGTTAAGAGCTTTCTGATCGGAACAGCCAATAGAATGCAAGCTCAATCTGATTGGCTGATTGGATCAGCCAATCGGATTGAACTTGATTCTGATTGGCTGATTCCATCAGCCAATCAGAAAATTCCTACCTTAATTCCGATTGGCTGATAGAATCCTATCAGCCAATCGGAATTCGAGGGACGCCATCTTGGATGACGTCCCTTAAAGGAACCGTCATTCGTCGGGAGACAACGGAAGAAGAGGATGGATCCGCGTCGCCTGCTTCAAGATGGACCCGCTCCGCACCGGATGGAAGAAGATCGAAGATGCCGCTTGGAGAAGATGTTTGCCGGTCCGGATGTCCTCTTCTTGCCGGATAGGAGGAAGACTTTGGAGCCTCTTCTGGACCTCTTCAGCCACCGGATGATGGATCGCCAACCCCCGCTTGGGTTGGATGAAGATGTTGGAGCCAGGACGGATCGGTGATACCTGGATGGTGAAGACAAGGTAGGAAGATCTTCAGGGGCTTAGTGTTAGGTTTCTTTAAGGGGGGTTTAGGTTAGATTAGGGGTATGTGGGTGGTGGGTTGTAATGTTGGGGGGGGTATGGTATGTTTTTTTTTACAGGCAAAAGAGCTGAAATTCTTGGGGCATGCCCCGCAAAGGGCCCTGTTCAGGGCTGGTAAGGTAAAAGAGCTTGTAACTTTTTTAATTTAGAATAGGGTAGGGAATTTTTTATTTTGGGGGGCTTTGTTATTTTATTAGGGGGCTTAGAGTAGGTGTAATTAGTTTAAAATTGTTGTAATATTTTTCTTATGTTTGTAAATATTTTTTTATTTTTTGTAACTTAGTTCTTTTTTATTTTTTGTACTTTAGCTAGTTTATTTAATTGTATTTATTTGTAGGAATTGTGTTTAATTAATTTATTGATAGTGTAGTGTTAGGTTAATTGTAGGTAATTGTAGGTAGTTTATTTAATTAATGTATTGATAGGGTAGTGTTAGGTTTAATTATATCTTAGGTTAGGATTTATTTTACAGGTAAATTTGTTATTATTTTAACTAGGTAACTATTAAATAGTTCTTAACTATTTAATAGCTATTGTACCTGGTTAAAATAATTACAAAGTTGCCTGTAAAATAAATATTAATCCTAAAATAGCTATAATATAATTATAATTTATATTGTAGCTATATTAGGATTTATTTTACAGGTAAGTATTTAGCTTTAAATAGGAATAATTTATTTAATAAGAGTTAATTTATTTCGTTAGATGTAAATTATATTTAAGTTAGGGGGGTGTTAGTGTTAGGGTTAGACTTAGCTTTAGGGGTTAATACATTTATTAGAATAGCGGTGAGGTCCGCTCGGCAGATTAGGGGCTAATAATTGAAGGTAGGTGTCGGCGATGTTAGGGAGGGCAGAGTAGGGGTTAATACTATTTATGATAGGGTTAGTGAGGCGGATTAGGGGTTAATAACTTTATTATAGTAGCGCTCAGGTCCGCTCGGCAGATTAGGGGTTAATAAGTGTAGGCAGGTGTCGGCGACGTTGAGGGGGGCAGATTAGGGGTTAATAAATATAATATAGGGGTCTGCGATGTTAGGGCAGCAGATTAGGGGTACATAGGGATAACGTAGGTTGCGGCGGTTTACGGAGCGGCAGATTAGGGGTTAAAAAAAATATGCAGGGGTCAGCGATAGCGGGGGCGGCAGATTAGGGGTTAATAAGTGTAAGGTTAGGGGTGTTTAGACTCGGGGTACATGTTAGAGTGTTAGGTGCAGACGTAGGAAGTGTTTCCCCATAGGAAACAATGGGGCTGCGTTAGGAGCTGAACGCTGCTTTTTTGCAGGTGTTAGGTTTTTTTTCAGCTCAAACAGTCCCATTGTTTCCTATGGGAGAATCGTGCATGAGCACGTTTTTGAGGCTGGCCGCGTCCGTAAGCAACTCTGGTATCGAGAGTTGCATTTGCGGTAAAAATGCTCTACGCTCCTTTTTTGGAGCCTAACGCAGCATTTGTTTGAACTCTCGATACCAGAGTTAAATTTATGGTGCGGCCAGAAAAAAGCCTGCGGAGCGTTAACAGCCCTTCTACCGCCAAACTCCAAATCTAGGCCATAGAGAATTCCTTTATTACCTATTTCCCAGTTTGGCATAACCAACACGGTTATATTAATATACTTTTTATACTTTTATACTTTTTTTTGCTTCATTTTTAGAAAATGTATTTACACTTCTAAAAAACAAATAAATAATTAAATAATGATTTTCATAAAATTACAAAGAAATATCTATGGCTAAAACCAAAACAATTGAAAGAATTATCTTGTAAATAAAGATTGTGATCACATAGTAACTATGCTATTACCTTATTATATAAATATTTAATTTTACAAATAATATTATGTGCAAATAAGCTTCTTATATCCTGTTTTGAAAGCTGATACTATTTTGAAAAACATTTTTTTTAAATGTTATATGAAAGTGAACACTCTCTGTTTCTTAATTTATATCTAAAATACTTCTGACAACCTCCTTTCTTATGATAATTAATGTATTTTTGCAATATTTTTTTTTTTTATAAGGGATATGTATAGCTCGAGGGTTAAAACTAACAGCAGGGTCATGGCTCTCTGTGACATGCCTCATTGAACACAATTCAATAACATTTTATTCCCAGTAGTGATGTGTCCGACAGATTGTCATACAAGTTCTCCAAAGAGTAAATTGGTTTTGGTTGGGTATACTTTTATTAGACCAAATTTATGTGACAAATTTGTTTTTGCTTATTTATTTTGTTTGTCTAATTATTGTATTTTATGTTATTTTTGTAGCTAATTCAAAGACTAATTTTGACATGTATAAAATTATTTTAAGCAGTCAGTACTTAGGTGTACATGATACCAACAATAATTTTAAGCATTCATGTTGCTTAATTAACTATAGCTGGATTCTTTGTATTTTTAACATGATTTCTCCCACTAAAATATAATTCATCATAATTTTATGTGGATACTTAAGAACGTGCCAAATACAGTATACCTATATTTCAAATTTTGTGGTAGTTATTCATATAGGGTAGATATCAAGCATATATTTTGCAATTAATTTCTTAGTTCATCAAGACATGAGTCAGGGGTGTGAAGCTTTTATAACAAAACCTCATAACAAGAATTATGTAGGTCTTAATTTGTTTATTGTATTTTCTGTCACATGCATGCTTATGTTCGCCAAATAATTATTTTCTTTACAAGTTATTACTGTTTAATCCTATCAGGTGCATTATGCGTAAAATATATCAAACTAAAAAAAAAAACCATAAGATAGTATTACTGTGTATTCATATTTCCAGCTGAATAAACAAAATCACTGTTATTTTTTTCTGTTTTATTTATTAGCTGGAAATTGTACATTTTCACTGGGTATGTTTGATTTACATTAATTGCCTTTCTTGTTTCTGTTACACAATTTACATCTTACAGAGGCAACACGCTGATATGTGAGGGGAAATCTGTTGTTTTATGAAATGCTTGTTGGCATTTTGGTAGTTTGTAAACCACTGGTGCTGTCTAATGTAATTTGTAGATGGGTTTTGAATATTGACTTATTATGACTTGAATACATCAAAAAATATGACAGCATAAATAACATTAAATATGTTAAAGGTGATACAATATGCAAGTTATGCAACTAGGTTGGTTATCCAAAAATGGCATTGAACAAGTGTAAGTTGCAGCAATAATATCTTTCCCAGTGGAAGTTAAATGTTAAATCCAACTTTTCTGACTGTGAAAAATGAATTGCGCAGCACGTTTACAGATCCATGCAAGACAGGAGGCTGGTTTTCCCAAGGAAATCCACAGTAGACTAAATAACTGCTAAGCATATTTAATACCAAAATATTCACTATATAACAACAACCATTTATATATGCAACCAAAATTTAGCAGGACAAAATTATAGTGACAACGCTAATTGAAATAGATATTACTTTTCATGGGAGCTGCTATAATATAAAAGTGTTTCAAGCCTGTTGCTATTATGTGTGACTGATCACAATTTGACCATGTACAGTACAGCTATCAAAGTGCTGGTGACATCATCAGTAAAGTTGCTGGCTTGTGTGTTTATGTACAATGCCTGGATGCATACTTGAATATAATAATGCTGGAGTCCTTTGTCAAAGCACAGTTTGGCACTGGCTTAATATTGTGCCACAGAAAAAGCATGGAGAGCAAAAGCAAGGTAAGATTAGCACTTCCTATTGTAGTTTTCATCTGGGATTTAGTGTCCCTTTAATTATTGTTGGGGGGAGGGGCTGTGTCATGGGCAAGGGCAAAATTAGAGTTAATTGAAGTTAGGTACACTGGGTGATAACACCTATATGGCATAGAAACAAGCAAGCATGGTCCTAGACAATATAATTTAGACATGCAGATAGATGACCACAAAAATAAGGTCCTGATTCGCTAAAGCTCTCAGCTCTGGTGAGATTAACTAAAATGCTCAACCAACACTGCACAATCCCTATGGGAAGGGTTTTTTGCCCTATCTATATTTAGAGGAAGTATATGGGCTAAGGGAATTAGGCAATCCAATGTCAGGAAACTGAAGTAGCAGGTAGGCATCAAAATTGTAGCAAAGGCAGCAATGGGTTTGATCCAAGAGCAAAATCAAAAGACAACCCAAAGTCAGTAGACAGGCAACAGATAAGCATCATGTCAGGTAATGAGACTAAAAGCAAAGATAGGAACATACCTAACTCAGGAAGCCAGCAATTATTAACATATATACAACAATATCAGAAAACTATCCACACACTGACTAAACAGACTGGTGGGTTTAATAATAATAAACCATTTTTGAAACTCAGAAAAACAACAAGATATATAAATGATGAAAATAACATTTATGAAAACTATCTAAGCAGAGTATAAAACACATAAGAGGCAGCAGAGCAGATCATGTACTCAGAGGACCAGTATCTCATATGGTAGAAACTTTACAACGCTTTATACTTGGAAAAAAGCGGGTGAGGACAGAAGCATCCTTAACTAGCTCTTCTCCTAACCTCCAGTCATTACTCCATCAAATCAGACCTTTCAGATACTTCCATGGGGTGTGCGTTATAAAGCAGAGACTGTTCGCCCCAAAGAAAGACAGCAACATTGTTTCAGTTTGCAAAAATAGTGTTAACAAATTATTATTATTATTAGTTATTTGTAGAGCGCCAACAGATTCCACAGTGCTATAAACAAATGCGGAGTACAAAACAAAACAATTATAGGGATCAAATGGGTAGAGGGCCCTGCCAAGAGTTGAACTGTTGTAGTCAGCTTTTAAGAAGGTGATCTACAAACAGCTGGACTCTTAGGCTTACATGCTAAGGGGGTTCAGGGGATAGCAATGGAGGAGAGGAACTGGTATAAAGAAAGGTTAGCGTAGGTTGTATGCATCCCTGAACAGTCTTTAGGGAGCGCTTGAAGCTTTCAAAACTAGGGGAGAGTCTTGTGGAGCGAGGCAGATAGTTCCACAAGATGGGAGCCAGTCTGGAGAAGTGTGATGAGGTAACAAGAGAGGGGGAGATTAGGAGGTCATGAGCAGAGCGAAGGGGATGGGAGGGAGAGTATCTGGAGACAAGGTCTGAGATATAGGGGGGAGCAGTGCAGTTGAGGGCTTTGTATGTCAGAGTGAGACTATTTTGTTTGATCCTAGAGGCAAGAGAAAGCCAGTGAAGAGATTGGCAGAGGAGTGCAGCAGATGAAGAGCGACGTGTATGGAAGATGAGCCTGGCAGAGGCACTCATTATGGATTGTAAAGGAGCTAGGCTACAGGTGGGGAGACCAGAGAGGACAGAGTTGCAGTAATCAAGGTGAGAAAGGATGAGAGAGTGGATTCAAATCTTAGTTGTGTCTTGTGTAAGGAAGTGTCTAATTTTAGAGATGTTTTTAAGGTGGAAGCGGCAGGCTTTAGCCAAGGACTGAATGTGAGGAGTGAAAGAAAGATCTGAGTCAAATGTGACCCCAATACATCGGGCATGCGGGGTAGGGGTAATGATGGAGTTGTCAACAGTTATAGAGAGAATGGGGTGGAGATTTTGGAAGAAGGGGGGGAAATAAGGAGTTCAATTTTGGAGAGATTTACCTTGAGGTAGTGAGAAGACATCCAGAAAGAGATGTGAGAAAGACAGTTAGTGACACGGGTTAGCAAGGAAGGAGATATGTCTGGTTTTGTTGGCATACAAATGATATTGGAAACCGTGGGACTTTATTAAGGAACCTAGTGATGATGTGTAGATTCAGAAGAGAAGGGGACCGAGGACAGAGCCTTGCGGTACTCTGACAGAAAGTGGTTATGGGGCAGAGGAGGCCCCAGAGAAGGCTACACTAATGGTACAGTTTGACAGGTAGGAAGAGAGCCACGAGAGGGCTGTGTCACAGATGCCGAAGGATTGGAGGGTTTGGAGCAAAAGAGGGTGGTCAACAGTGTCACAGGCTGCAGACAGATCAAGGAGGATAAGCAGAGAGAAGTGGGCTTTTTTATTTTGCTGTAAGTAGGTAGTTGGTAACCTTTACAATTGCTGTCTATGTGTAGTGATGGGGATGAAATCCAGATTGCAGTGGGTCAAGGAGGGAGATTACTGTAAGGAAATGGGATGGGCGTGCATATACTAGTTTTTCGAGAAGCTTTGAGGCAAGAGGGAGGAGGGAAATAGGGCGGTAGTTGGATGGGGAGGTAGGATCAAGGGAAGGTTTTTTGAGGATAGGTGTGACCAGTGCATGTTTCAGAGATGAGGGAAATATACCGGTGCTGAGGGAGAGGTTGAAAATGTGTGTGAGTATAGGGGTAAGGGTAGCAGAGAGGAAGGGAAGTAGTTGTGAGGGGATAGGGTCAAGGGTTCAGGTAGTGAGGCGAGAGGGCAGTATGAGTGCCGAAACTTCTTCCTCAGTAACAGGGGAGAATGAACTAAGTTTAAGGTTATGTGGTTTGTGGTTGATTGAGAGCACTTGAGGGGGTGAGAGAATGGAATTATGTTGAGAGCTCATTTTGCTTCTGATGGAGTCAATTTTGTTTAATGAAGTGGCTGGCAAAGTCTTGAGCTGACAGAGAAGTTGTAGTAGGAGGTGGTGGAGGGCAGAGAAGAGTATTGAAAGTAGAGAACAGATGTTTTGGGTTTGAAGAAAGATTAGAGATAAGAGTAGAGAAGTAGTGTTGCTTATGGAGATTAAGGGCAGAATAGTAGGAGTTCAAGATGAATTTGTAATGAAGAAAATCAGCTGAAATCCGAGATTTTCTCCAGTGACGCTCAGCAGTACGGGAACATCTGCGTAGGTACCGTGTCAGAGGAGTAGGCCAGGGCTGAGGATGAGTGTGTGATTTTTAAGCTATGGTAAGAGGGGCCAGATTGTCATGGACGGATGTAAGGGTGGAATTATAGTGGCAGATAGATTGATCAGGGCAGGAAAAGGAGGGGAAGGATGAGAGGAGAGGTTTGAGGGAATTAGCAAGCTGTTGCTGATCTAATGACATAATGCTTCTGTGAAGTTTGGTGAGAAGTAGAAGGAGGGAGAGTTGTAGGGAGGGATGATAAGTTGCAAATAAGGAGATGGTTGTCAGAAAGAGGAAAGGGAGAGTTTGTGAAGTTTGAGAGAGTGCATCGATAGCTAAAGATCAGGTCAAGGGATTGACCATCTGTGTGAGTGAATCAGTCCATTGTGACAAACTGAAAGAGGAAGTGAGTTGCAGAAGTGTTTTTGCAGATGAGACAGTGGGATTGTCAAGAGGGATGTTGAAGTCACCAAGAATGAGGGCAGAGGTGTCTGAGGAAAGGAAATAAGGTAGCCAGGCTGCCAAGTGATCTAGAAATTGAGTTGAGGAGCCAGGGTTCGGTATATGACTGCAACACGTATAGAGAGAGGAGAGAATAAGCGAATCATGTGGGTTTCGAATGAGGAAAATGTGAGGGAAGAGATGGGTTGTATTTGTTGAAAGGTGCAACGAGAGGAAAGTAAAATACCTACACCACTTCCTTGTCTATTACTAGACCTAGGAGTGTGGCTGAAGTGGAGCCCCCATGTGAAAGTGCAGCAGTGGATGCTGTGTCTAGGGGAGAGAGCCAGGTTTATGTTAGGGCCAGAAGGTTGAGGGAGCGAGAGATAAAGAGGTCATGTATAGAAGTGAGCTTGTTGCAAACAGAGCGAGAGTTCCAGAGTGCACAAGTGAAAGGGGTAGTGGCTTTTTATGCAAGAGGAATATGAATAAGGTTGGCTGACTTTTGTTTTCTGAGTCTATGGGACGGTACACATGGATGTGCATGTCTAGGTAGTTGTTGGGGACCAGGATTAGGGGAGATGTCACTAGCAGTTAGTTAAAGCAAGAGGGAGAGTGACATGGGATGAGATACAGATTTGCAGTAATGAGACTGCTTTTGAGACGAGGTGCAGTGGAGAGAGTGTTTAGAAATAGGTAAAGTTCATGAGTACAAAAGTAAGGGGAGTTTAAGAGAGATGGGCTAATGAACAGTGCAGGTGGAGAGGGAGAAGGAGTAATTGAATAATGTAGTTTGTTATAGAGACAAGAGGCAGCAAAAATGAATGTGAATATATTAAGCATTTTTTAAAAAGTTGGAACCAATTAAACACATAAGACACAGTATTGCAGTAGCAATTGCATAAGGAAATAATGAGGTACATAAAACATAATATTACAGAAGTACTTGCCTTGTGTCTTGCCCCTTGCCCAATCCTTGTTGAATTCTTGTATAATTCTTTTGTTAATGCCTCACTTATAAAATGTTCACTTAAAAAATATGAACATATGTTGTTGCAGCAATGCACATTCCAGTGCAATGCATTTCCCAAAGCTGATGTTAAAATATATAGGCAGGGAAGTCAGCTGTGTCCACTAAATTACTTGATAGATAAATCAGAGACAAATGAAGGGCCAATTTGAAAGTTAGATTCTGGTCTGGACAATAAAATTTGGAAGAGGTTAAAACTAATGCATAAGACAGCTATACATTTTAGAATAATAGCAAGTATTGATAAGGATTGAACATCACGGCAATTAAAAAAACATTAGAAGTAAGACATTTGATAACAGTACAACAAATGTAGGACTAAATTAACAACCTAAAATCATTTGCTCTATATAAATATACACATACCAAAAGAGAGTTACAGGAGAGGGAAAAACACCAGAGTGTAGTGAATACTTTGCAGATTGACAGGGATTATATTCACGTACCAAAAGAGAGTTACAGGAGAGGGAAAACACCAGAGTGCAGTGAATACTTTGCAGATTGACAGGGACTCTATTCACGTACCAAAAGAGAGCTACAGGAGAGGAAAAAACACCAGAGTGCAGTGAATACTTTGCAGATTGACAGGGACTCTATTCACGTACCATAGGAGAGTTACAGGAGAGGAAAAACACCAAAATGCAGTGAACACTTTGCAGATTGACAGGGACTCTATTCATGTACCATAAGAGAGTTATAGGAGAGGAAAAAACACCAAAATGCAGTGAATACTTTGCAGATTGACAGGGACTCTGCCATATAGTGCTCCAGACATGTGTATGCTCCTGAGGTTTATTTATTATATACAGATTATACAGAATATGCAACATATAATTTCCATGATAAATACAAAACCGTAACAATATATGACAAAGGGATAATCTATTACCAATATAAAAGGTTCAAAATTAAATTCCAACAATATATTATGTATGCTCATGAGGTTACATCCAACCTTTTAAACAAAAGATAAACAAAATGTTATATTAGAAGTAAATTAGAAAGTTGTTAAAAAATCACATTGTATATCTGAATCATAAAAGAAGAATAAAAATTGTGTTTCATTCCCCTTTAATTATTAATGAAAATATTTAATTATTAAAGATCTTTATCTGCAGCTATGTCTAAATGATTCAATGGGGTAACTCTCATTTAGTAAAGTAGAACTGCCCAAATGTTCAAAGTTGACCTCCAAAACTATACATATATATTTAAAGCAAAAAAAAAAACAGTTTGCTGATCTAGGTCTATTTTGTATATTTCATGCCACCGTTTGGCCGTTAGATGTGATTATATAAAACAAATATATGTTAAATTTTTTACAAACTTTGGGTTTCTCACTGACATTATTTAGACACAACTACTGCAGTCCAAAGGCAAATGGTTGTAAAAGCTTCTCTGGGAGCCCCTTTGTTTAGAAATAGCACACATGCATGGCTTTGCCATAAGTTTTTGGTAATTAGTAGATACCCTAATTGCAGTTGTGAATGTGCACTACATTTCTGAAATTCCTGGCAGTGAAGAGGTTGAACAGTTAACTTTTGCTTTACTGTTGGGATTACCCTCCTACCTGAGACCTCCCACTTACCTGATCTTTATCTGATCCCTCCCAAACAGCTCCACCCCCCAACTAATAACTGAACACCACTAAGGCACTGGCTGCCTGTCTTCCAGCATGCAGTTTAGGTTTTTTGTTTGCTTTAAATTTCATTATTTTTTATTTTCTGTATTATAGGTTTCACTCTTCACCCTCCCCACCTGCAAGCGGTCATCTATTTTTCAAAGTTGATCTCCAAAACTATACGTATATATTTAAATCAGAAAAACCCAATGTGTTGATCTTGGTCCATTTTGGTATATTTCATGCCACCGTTCTGCTGTTAGATGTGATTATATAAAAAAATACATGTTAACTTTTTCACAAACGTTGGGTTTCTCACTGAAATTATTTAGACACAACTACTGCAGTCTAAAGGCAAATGGTTGTAAAAGCTTCTCTGGGATCTCCTTTGTTCAGAAAAAGCAGACATTCATAGCTTTTGGTAATTAGTAGATCCCCTAATTGCAGCTGTGCACTACATTTTTGAAATTCCTGGCAGTGAAGAGGTTACTCATTTAACTTTTGCTGTAGTGTTGGGACTACCCTCCTACCTGACACCTCCCACTTCATTGATCTCTATCTGATCCCTCCAAACAGTTCTTCCCGAACCACCACTAAAAACTGCTCATCATGATCTTAGGCACTGCCAGCATGTACTTTAGGGCTTTTTTTATATTTATATATTTTTTATTTTATTTTTTGTAGTTTAGGTATCCCTCTTCATCCTCCCCAACTTCAAGTGGCCATCTATGTTTTATTTTTTCATCTACCTCCTCCTAGCTATCAGATTTTTTACTGTGTTGGAAGACATACCACCCACTCACCTGTTTTCTAAGTGTAGGGTCCCTACTCCCTTCCGCTCCATTCCCACAATGTGCCAAACCCACCTACCTCCCTTCTTCCCTCCCACAACTCAACGGCACTACTGCAAGATTGTTACAGACAGTGATGCCTTCATCCCCCTTGTTGCTGGACGTAGGTACTACATCAACACAGTACGCTGGGCAAAGCCATAAATTGGACTAATTTATAATCTCACTCATTCTTCAAAACTATCTTATTTTTCAAAAAGATATTATGTTTAAGCTTATTAATATTTTCATTATACAAGGGACACTGTTCTATAACATTTTTCTTCTTTAATATATAGACAATAATGCATTTCACATAATGGAGTGCATTAAATTATTTACAAACGATTACTTTCCTTTATTATATCATGTGACAGCTTTGTTTGCCTGTTGAAACCACCAATTAAAATGAAAATCAACTTCCCAGTGTGAAAGGGGGTGGAAAGAGTTTTGTATATAAAATAGCTGTTTTTCATCATTGAAAACCCTGTAGGGTGCTGGTCGTTAAGCCCTTAAGGACCAGCGCTGTACCCTGTACACCACTGCTGCCCTGGGCCTCTCTCTGCCACAATCTCGCTAAAAGTGGTGAGAGTATGCTATTTCTGCATGCCCCACGAGTGGGGCAGATCAGAGATAGACTTGCAGAGTTACCGATGCAGAGAGGGAAACTCTATTTTCCTCTCAGCATCAAGTAGCAGTAGTGCCAATAGTTGGTGGTGTGGAAGCATTAGCAGGGAAGCTGGTGGGCGGCCAATCACTGGAAGGGGAGGGAGGGGCTGGAATGGGTGGGACCGCTAGACTGCAGAAAAAATAAATGCAGAGAGTGGGAGGGAGGGGGAAGGAGGGGGAACAGAGGGTAGGGGAGTCCTAGAATAGAGAGGGGGGAATAGAGGTTAGGGAAAAAGATCTTGGAGGGGAGGTTGGGTAAATGAGGGGGGCAGCTACACTACAGAAAAAATGCAATTAGAAAGAAAAATTACAGAAAACTGGGTACTGGCAGACAGCTGCCAGTAACTAAGATGGCAGAAACTAATTAAAGGGGGACGGTTAGAGAGCTTTTTGGGAGGGATAAGGGAGGTGAGAAGGTAAGGGGATAATCATACACTGAAGAAAATAGTAATAATACAAAAAATAAAAAAACAAATTACCAAAAAGCAATGGCAAAGCCATATATGCCTTCTATTTCTAAACAAAGGGGAACCCAGAGAAGCTTTTACAACCATTTGTGCCATGATTGCACAAGTGGTATGTAAATAATTTCAGTGTGAAACAAAGTTTGTGAAAAAGTTAAAGTTTTTTTTTTTTTATTTGATCGCATTTGGCAGTGAAATGGTTGCATGAAATATACCAAAATGGGTATAGATCAATACCTTGGGTTGTCTACAATAGTTTTGATAGGTAAATAAAAAACAAGGCTCTATTTCTGTTTAAATGGAGTGATGGTAAAAATGCTCTGGTCTTTTTGGGCAAGTTTTAGTCTGAAATGCACAGGTTCTTAAGGGGTTAATATTCCAATGCTACAGAATTTTGTGGGGCTATACAAATAAATTATAATAATAATATTTTAATACCTAACATGTGGCCTTTGTGTCTATAGAGAGATGTCATGAGCATGTTTGCTCTTACTCAGCCCATTTAAAATGGCTGTTGGATTTAATGAGCTATTTCAAATACATAACTAATCCTGATAGAACAAGGGTGAAGAAGTGGAACTTCTCTAACCAGCACTTGTAGGGATTAAAATAAGATAACTGCTTTTAAAAGAGTTGCAGTCACAGTAAGAAAAACAGTAGCATATTAGTAGCGACCATGTTATTGTAGTTGTTAAGCAGTAAATGTCCCTTAAATAAATATTGTTATGTCAGGCTGACAAACCGATCTCAGTATCTAAGTAATATAATTATTATTATGTGATTCCTCCATGATAACACAAATAATATCTAATCAGTGACCAGTAAAAATATAATTAAAAGTCTAATTACAAATCAGCTGTAACCATTACAAACCTGCGGTTTCCTTATACCGAGACTGTTGAGAAGGTAGTCACTATCATTTCATTTTTAAAAACAGCAGCAAATGTGTAAAAGTTTTCAGAGATATTCACATTTTATTTAAAAAAAAAAAAATATTACACTTTAAACCATATTTTGCATAGGAAAATTTACACTGTAGCAGTACAAATCTAACATTAGCATTATTAAATTATTAAAAGAATAATCATATTACTGAAACATTTTGCAATATTTTTACACAGGCAGAAAATCTTCTGCTTTGGGTGAAATGCATTTCTTTTATGGTTGTTATATATCATGTGACAGATAATCATGCTTTGTTACCCACTCAGATGCTGCAGTTTGTCATCATACTATATAATGTAATAGAGATGCAAATTCATTGAATCTGTTCTGAAGTGTGAGATAAATTGATTCAAGTCAACGGGTTGGAATATCAGATAGTGTGTGACAGACTACAGCAATGATAATAATAAATACCTTATTATTGTGGTAGGACAAAGCTCTGAATTTACACTGAATAAAGCAAATATATTTATAATGGCTCTATTTTGGCATTATTTCACTTTTGTATTATAGAATGTTTTTGAAAGTTTTGATAACTCCTGCAATATATTTATTTACGTTGCAATTCCCCAGGGACTTTCCATAATAAACTCTTTGGGATAGATTACAAGTGGCGCATTATTTAGCACTCCAGCTCAAGAGTAAACTTTGTATTCGATCGGGTTGATTTCTTTCCGCCATATAAGATCAGGCAGACAGGTTGTGGAGCAGCGGTCTTTCGACCGCTGCTTCATAACTTCTGTTTCCGGTGACACATATATATATGTGTATATATGTATGTGTATACATATATACACATATAAATAGATATGTTCACACACATATATATATATATATTTTTTTTTTTTCTGGGTTTAGCAATTAGCATTTGCAGAGAACACCAGGTATGTCCCTCATCTAAACTGCTGTCTCTTCCTGGATGTTTTTTAACACTGCTTTATAACTTATTCTATGTTATGTCCCCCATCTAAACTGCTGTCTCTTCCTGGATGTTTTTTAACACTGCTTTATAACTTATTCTATGGTATGTCCCCTATCCAAACTGCTGTCTCTTCCTGGATGTTTTTTAACACTGCTTTATAACTTATTCAATGGTATGTCCCCCATCTAAACTGCTGTCTCTTCCTGGATGTTTTTTAACACTGCTTTATAACTTATTCTATGGTATGTCCCTCATCTAAACTGTTGTCTCTTCCTGGATCTTTTTTAACACTGCTTTATAACTTATTCTATGTTATGTCCCCTATCCAAACTGCTGTCTCTTCCTGGATCTTTTTTATCACGGCTTTATAACTTATTCTATGGTATGTCCCCCATCTAAACTGCTGTCTCTTCCTGGATCTTTTTTAACACTGCTTTATAACTAATTCTATGGTATGTCCCTCATCTAAACTGTTGTCTCTTCCTGGATCTTTTTTAACACTGCTTTATAACTTATTCTATGGTATGTCCCTCATCTAAACTGCTGTCTCTTCCTGGATGTTTTTTAACACTGCTTTATAACTTATTCTATGGTATGTCCCTCATCTAAACTGTTGTCTCTTCCTGGCTCTTTTTTATCACTGCTTTATAACTTATTCTATGGTATGTCCCCTATCCAAACTGCTGTCTCTTCCTGGATCTTTTTTATCACGGCTTTATAACTTATTCTATGGTATGTCCCTCATCTAAACTGCTGTCTCTTCCTGGATCTTTTTTTATCACTGCTTTATAACTTATTCTATGGTATGTCCCTCATCTAAACTGCTGTCTCTTCCCGGATCTTTTTTTAACACGCTTTATAACTTATTCTATGGTATGTCCCTCATCTAAACTGTTGTCTCTTCCTGGGATCTTTTTTAACACTGCTTTATAACTTATTCTATGGTATGTCCCCCATCTAAACTGCTGTCTCTTCCTGGATCTTTTTTTATCACTGCTTTATAACTTATTCTATGGTATGTCCCTCATCTAATCTGCTGTCTCTTCCTGGATCTTTTTTAACACTGCTTTATAACTTATTCTATGGTATGTCCCTCATCTAAACTGTTGTCTCTTCCTGGATCTTTTTTAACACTGCTTTATAACTTATTCTATGGTATGTCCCCTATCCAAACTGCTGTCTCTTTCTGGATCTTTTTTTAACACTGCTTTATAACTTATTCTATGCTATGTCCCTCATCTAAACTATTGTCTCTTCCTGGATCTTTTTTTAACACTGCTTTATAACTTATTCTATGGTATGTCCCCTATCCAAACTGCTGTCTCTTCCTGGATCTTTTTTATCACTGCTTTATAACTTATTCTATGGTATGTCCCTCATCTAAACTGTTGTCTCTTCCTGGATCTTTTTTTAACACTGCTTTATAACTTATTCTATGGTATGTCCCTCATCTAAACTGTTGTCTCTTCCTGGATCTTTTTTAATACTGCTTTATAACTTATTCTATGGTATGTCCCTCATCTAAACTGTTGTCTCTTCCTGGATCTTTTTTAACACTGCTTTATAACTTATTCTATGGTATGTCTCTCATCTAAACTGTTGTCTCTTCCTGGATCTTTTTTTAACACTGCTTTATAACTTATTCTATGGTATGTCCCTCATTTAAACTGTTGTCTCTTCCTGGATCTTTTTTAACACTGCTTTATAACTTATTCTATGGTATGTCTCTCATCTAAACTGTTGTCTCTTCCTGGATCTTTTTTTAACACTGCTTTATAACTTATTCTATGGGATGTCCCCCATCTAAACTGCTGTCTCTTCCTGGATCTTTTTTAACACTGCTTTATAACTTATTCTATGGTATGTCCCTCATCTAAACTGTTGTCTCTTCCTGGATCTTTTTTATCACTGCTTTATAACTTATTCTATGGTATGTCCCCCATCTAAACTGTTGTCTCTTCCTGGATCTTTTTTTAACACTGCTATATAACTTATTCTATGGTATGTCCCTCATCTAAACTGTTGTCTCTTCCTGGATCTTTTTTTAACACTGCTTTATAACTTATTCTATGGTATGTCCCTCATCTAAACTGTTGTCTCTTCCTGGATCTTTTTTTAACACTGCTATATAACTTATTCTATGGTATGTCCCCCATCTAAACTGCTGTCTCTTCCTGGATCTTTTTTTAACACTGCTTTATAACTTATTCTATGGTATGTCTCTCATCTAAACTGTTGTCTCTTCCTGGCTCTTTTTTAACACTGCTAAGAATTAGTCAAGAATTGAACAAGATTTGAAGAAGATTTGAGGCAAGCTAAATATTTTCAATTTAAAACAAAAAATTTGCACTTAAAATTCTGCTATGTTTTCAGAACTGCTTTTCCTTTTAACAGTCTCACGTCTATTCCACAGGCATGCTCACACCTTACCCTTCTCCACATGCAGTTTATATAATCCCCTCTCTCCTTTCCTCTCCTTACCTTAGCTCTCATGAACTACTTTCTATTTTAAAATCTATCGCCTAGATTTAGAGTTTGGCGTTAGCCGTCAAAACCAGCGTTAGGGGCGCTGGTTTTGGGCTACCGCTGGTATTTAGAGTCAGGAAAGGGTCTAACGCTCACTTTCTAGCCGTGACTTTTCCATACCACAGATCCCCCTACGCCATTTGCGTATCCTATCTTTTCAATGGGATCTTTCTAACGCTGGTATTTAGAGTCTTGGCTGAAGTGAGCGTTAGAAATCTAACGACAAAACTCCAGCCGCAGCAAAAAGCCAGGAGTTAAGAGCTTTCTGGGCTAACGCCGGTTCATAAAGCTCTTAACTACTGTGCTCTAAAGTACACTAACACCCATAAACTACCTATGTACCCCTAAACTGAGGCCCCCCTACACCACCGCCACTCTAATAACATTTTTTAACCCCTAATCTGCCGACTGCACACTGCCGCAACCTACGTTATCCCTATGTACCCCTAATCTGCTGCCCCTAACACCGCCGACCCCTATATTATATTTATTAACCCCTAATCTGCCCCCCCAATGTCGCCGCTACCTACCTACAATTATTAAACCCTAATCTGCCAACCGGACCTCTCCGACACTATAATAAAGTTATTAACCCCTAATCCACCTCACTCCCGCCTCAATAACCCTATAATAAATAGTATTAACCCCTAATCTGCCCTCCCTAACATCACCAACACCTAACTTCAAGTATTAACCCCTAATCTGCCGACCGGACCTCACCGCTACTCTATTAAATTTATTAACCCCTAAAGCTAAGTCTAACCCTAACCCTAACACCCCCCTAAATTAAATATAATTTAAATCTAACGAAATAAAATAAATTTTATTAAATTATTACTATTTAAAGCTAAATACTTACCTGTAAAATAAACCCTAATATAGCTACAATATAAATTATAATTATATTGTAGCTATTTTAGGATTTATATTTATTTTACAGGCAACTTTGTATTTATTTTAACCAGGTACAATAGCTATTAAATAGTTAATAACTATTTAATAGCTACCTAGTTAAAATAATAACAAAATTACCTGTAAAATAAATCCTAACCTAAGTTACAATTAAACCTAACACTACACTATCAATAAATTAATTAAATAAATTACCTACAATTATCTACAATTAAACCTAACACTACACTATCAATAAATACATTAAATAAATTACCTACAAATACCTACAAATAAATACAATTAAATAAACTAACTAAAGTACAAAAAATAAAAAAAGCTAAGTTACAAAAAATAAAAAAATAATTTACAAACATAATAAAAATATTACAACAATTTTAAACTAATTACACCTACTCTAAGCCCCCTAATAAAATAACAAAGCCCCCCAAAATAAAAAAATGCCCTACCCTATTCTAAAATTAAAATTGAAAAGCTCTTTTACCTTACCAGCCCTTAAAAGGGCCTTTTGCGGGGCATGCCCCAAAGAAATCAGCTCTTTTGCCTGTAAAAAAAACACAATACCACCCTCCAACATTACAACCAACCACCCACATACCCCTAATCTAACCCAGATTCAAGTTCAATCCGATTGGCTGATCCAATCAGCCAATCAGATTGAGCTCGCATTCTATTGGCTGATCGGAACAGCCAATAGAATGCAAGCTCAATCTGATTAGCTGATTGGATCAGCCAATCGGATTGAACTTGAATCTGATTGGCTGATTCCATCATCCAATCAGATTTTTCCTACCTTAATTCCGATTGGCTGATAGTATCCTATCAGCCAATCGGAATTCGAGGGACGCCATCTTGGATGACGTCCCTTAAAGGAGCCTTCATTCTGTGTTAGGACGTCGGAAGAAGAGGATGGATCCACACCCGAGGTCTTGAAGATGGAGCCGCTCGTCGTTGGATGGATGAAGATAGAAGATGCCGCTTGGATGAAGATGTTTGCCGGTCCGGATCTCCTCTTCTGCCCGGATAGGATGAAGACTTTGGAGCCTCTTCTGGACTTCTTCTTGCCGATAGGATGAAGACTTCGGGACCCTCTGGAGGACCGATCGGTGATACCCGGCGTGGTGAAGACAAGGTAGGAAGATCTTCAGGGGCTTAGTGTTAGGTTTATTTAAGGGGGGTTTGGGTTAGATTAGGGGTATGTGGGTGGTGGGTTGTAATGTTGGGGGGTGGTATTGTGTTTTTTTTTACAGGCAAAAGAGCTGATTTCTTTGGGGCATGCCCCGCAAAAGGCCCTTTTAAGGGCTGGTAAGGTAAAAGAGCTTTTCAATTTTAATTTTAGAATAGGGTAGGGCATTTTTTTATTTTGGGGGGCTTTGTTATTTTATTAGGGGGCTTAGAGTAGGTGTAATTAGTTTAAAATTGTTGTAATATTTTTATTATGTTTGTAAATTATTATTTTTTTTTTGTAACTTAGCTTTTTTTATTTTTTGTACTTTAGTTAGTTTATTTAATTGTATTTATTTGTAGGTATTTAATGTAATTAATTTATTGATAGTGCAGTGTTAGGTTTAATTGTAGATAATTGTAGGTATTTTATTTAATTAATTTATTGATAGTGTAGTGTTAGGTTTAATTGTAACTTAGGTTAGGATTTATTTTACAGGTAATTTTGTAATTATTTTAACTAGGTAGCTATTAAATAGTTATTAACTATTTAATAGCTATTGTACCTGATTAAAATAAATACAAAGTTGCCTGTAAAATAAATATTAATCCTAAAATAGATACAATATAATTATTATTTATATTGTAGCTACATTAGGGTTTATTTTACAGATAAGTATTTAGCTTTAAATAGGAATAATTTATTTAATAAGAGTTAATTCATTTCGTTAGATTTAAATTATATTTAACTTAGGGGGGTGTTAGGGTTCGGGTTAGAGTTACTTTTAGGGGTTAATACATTTATTATAGTAGCGGTGAGGTCCGGTCGGCAGATTAGGGGTTAATTTTTGTAGGTAGCTGGCGGCGACGTTGTGGGGGCAGATTAGGGGTTAAAAAATATAATATAGGGGTCGGCGGTGTTGGGGGCAGTAGATTAGGGGTACATAGGTATAATGTAGGTTGCGGCGGTGTACGGAGCGGCAGATTAGGGGTTAAAAAAATATGCAGGTGTCAGCGATAGCGGTGGCGGCAGATTAGGGGTTAATAAGTGTAAGGTTAGGGGTGTTTAGACTCGGGGTACATGTTAGGGTGTTAGGTGCAGACATAGGAAGTGTTTTCCCATAGGAAACAATGGGGCTGCGTTTGGAGCTGAACGCTGCTTTTTTGCAGGTGTTAGATTTTTTTTCAGCTCAAACTGCCCCATTGTTTCTTATGGGGGAATCGTGCACAAGCACGTTTTTGAAGCTGGTCGCGTCCGTAAGCACCACTGGTATTGAGAGTTGCAGTGGCGGTAAATTATGCTCTACGCTCCTTTTTTGGAGCCTAACGCAGTCATTCTGTGAACTCTAAATACCAGCGGTATTTAAAAGGTGCGGGGGAGAAAAAAAACAGCGTTAGCTACGCGGGTCGTTACCGACAATACTCTAAATCTAGCCAATTGTCACTAAACTGCACCACCTCACAGAAATGCCCCCACTGCTATAAATCTCATTCTCATCTACTCTTACTTTCCATCTTGCTGCTATTAGCATCAGGTGACATCTCTCCAAATCCTGGGCCCACTCTCATTCCCACCATTACCCAATCACGCACTCCTTTTAGTAACTTTAATAAAAGCAACACACATAACCTCATTTCCATCAAATGCATCCCATAAGCACACAATCCTTTCACTTGCACACTATGGAACTCTCGCTCTATCTGCAATAAACTTACAACCATTCATGACCTGTTTATTTCAAATGCTTTCACCCTTTTAGCAATTACTGAAACCTGGTTATCTCCTTCCGACACCATTTCCACTGCTGCTCTCACACATTGTTGTCTTCACTTTAGCCATACCCCTAGGCCAAGTGGGAAACGTGGCGGCGGTGTTGGGATCCTGCTCTCCCCCTCCTGCACTTATTAGTACCTACCTCCAATCCCATCTCTCTCCTTCTCTTCCTTTGAAGTCCACTGTATTCGCCTGTTCTCTCCCCTTTCCCTAAAAGTGGCAGTCATTTATCGCCCTCCTGGACCTACCTCCCATTTCCTTGACAACTTTGCCACCTGGCTTCCTCACTTTCTCTCTACAAATATACCAACCCTAATTCTTGGGGACTTCAGCATTCCCATTGACAACCTGTCTGCCCCTGCTTCCTCTAAACTTCTTTCACTCACATACTCCTTTAGTCTCTCACAATCCACCCTATTCCCAACCCACCGTGATGGACACTCCATCAACCTGGTATTTTCCTACCTCTGTTCTATATCTGACCTCACCTGTCACCCTTTTCCCATTTCAGACCATCACCTGGTCACCTATAATATTAATGCAACAGCTAAACCCACTCCTCCATCCCGCCCCCACAGCTGTAGAAATCTACATGCTGTGGATCCGCTCCAATTTTCAAAAATTATTTAAGATCTCATCCCTCACACTTCCACTATAACCTGTCCTGATCTCGCAACAACCCACTATAACAAAACTCTCTCCTCTGCACTAGACACACTTGCCCCTCCCCAGCTGCGCAAAACATCATGCCGTCAGTTGCAGCCCTGGCACTCTCAGCAAACACGCTATTTGCAAAAATGCTCCCATACTGCTGAGCGTGTCTGGAGAAAAACTCACTCTGAACCTGAATTCATACACTATAAGTTTATTCTTCATTCATACACTTCTGCCCTTCACTTTGCCAAGCAAACCTACTTCTCTTCTCTTTTATCTACTCTTTCCTCAAACCCTAAATGACTCTTCTCCACCTTTAACTCTCTCATCTACCCTCCTGCTCCACCTCCCTCATCTGTCTTTAGTGCTCAAGACCTGGCAGACTACTTTTTAAACAAAACACATTCTATGTGGAGCAACATCCCAACACCAACCTGCAATATTCCATCAACAGGCTCAGTTACTCCCTCTGCCACCGTCTGCATCTTCCATCCAGCCACTGAGAATAAAGTTTCCTCCTTACTATATTCTTCACGCCTCACTACCTGCCTGCTCAACCCTATCCCTTCCCATCTAATACCCTCCCTATTTTCCACCCTCACTCCTGCTCTTACCCACATCTTCAACCTATCTCTTTCTACCGGCTCATTCCCATCTTCTTTCAAACACGCAAAAGTCACTCCCATATTTATGTGAAAAATGTTTATTAGATAGTGTATATATGAGTGTAACTGTAATTTTACTTGTATTTATGTTGTGTTTGGTGCAACTTTTTTTAAATCACTACCCTTTACACAAGCTTTCAAGTCGCATTAATCCGACAATCATAAATCGCGATTGTGCTTTTGTGTTTGAGTTTAGTATCAACTTGTAACATGAGCGCTCTTTCCGTTTAGTATAAAAAGCTGAAAAAACCTGATATCACTTGCACACTAAGGCCTAGATTTGGAGTTTGGCGGTAAAAGGGCTGTTAACGCTCCGCGGGCTTTTTTCTGGCCGCACCATAAATTTAACTCTGGTATCGAGAGTTTAAACAAATGCTGCGTTAGGCTCCAAAAAAGGAGCGTAGAGCATTTTTACCGCAAATGCAACTCTCGATACCAGAGTTGCTTACGGACGCGGCCGGCCTCAAAAACGTGCTCGTGCACGATTCTCCCATAGGAAACAATGGGGCTGTTTGAGCTGAAAAAAAACCTAACACCTGCAAAAAAGCAGCGTTCAGCTCCTAACGCAGCCCCATTGTTTCCTATGGGGAAACACTTCCTACGTCTGCACCTAACACCCTAACATGTACCCCGAGTCTAAACACCCCTAACCTTACACTTATTAACCCCTAATCTGCCGCCCCCGCTATCGCTGACACCTGCATATTTTTTTTAACCCCTAATCTGCCGCTCCGTAAACCGCCGCAACCTACGTTATCCCTATGTACCCCTAATCTGCTGCCCTAACATCGCCGACCCCTATATTATATTTATTAACCCCTAATCTGCCCCCCTCAACGTCGCCGACACCTGCCTACACTTATTAACCCCTAATCTGCCGAGCGGACCTGAGCGCTACTATAATAAAGTTATTAACCCCTAATCCGCATCACTAACCCTATCATAAATAGTATTAACCCCTAATCTGCCCTCCCTAACATCGCCGACACCTACCTTCAATTATTAACCCCTAATCTGCCGAGCGGACCTCACCGCTACTGTAATAAATGTATTAACCCCTAAAGCTAAGTCTAACCCTAATACTAACACCCCCCTAAGTTAAATATAATTTTTATCTAACGAAATAAATTAACTCTTATTAAATAACTTATTCCTATTTAAAGCTAAATACTTACCTGTAAAATAAATCCTAATATAGCTACAATATAAATTATAATTATATTATAGCTATTTTAGGATTAATATTTATTTTACAGGCAACTTTGTAATTATTTTAACCAGGTACAATAGCTATTAAATAGTTAAGAACTATTTAATAGTTACCTAGTTAAAATAATAACAAATTTACCTGTAAAATAAATCCTAACCTAAGATATAATTAAACCTAACACTACCCTATCAATAAATTAATTAAATAAACTACCTACAATTACCTACAATTAACCTAACACTACACTATCAATAAATTAATTAAACACAATTGCTACAAATAAATACAATTAAATAAACTAGCTAAAGTACAAAAAATAAAAAAGAACTAAGTTACAAAAAATAATAAAATATTTACAAACATAAGAAAAATATTACAACAATTTTAAACTAATTACACCTACTCTAAGCCCCCTAATAAAATAACAAAGCCCCCCAAAATAAAAAATTCCCTACCCTATTCTAAATTAAAAAAGTTACAAGCTCTTTTACCTTACCAGCCCTGAACAGGGCCCTGTGCGGGGCATGCCCCAAGAATTTCAGCTCTTTTGCCTGTAAAAAAAACACATACAATACCCCCCCCCCAACATTACAACCCACCACCCACATACCCCTAATCTAACCCAAACCCCCCTTAAATAAACCTAACACTAAGCCCCTGAAGATCTTCCTACCTTGTCTTCACCATACCAGGTTCACCGATCCGTCCTGGCTCCAACATCTTCATCCAACCCAAGCGGGGGTTGGCGATCCATCATCCGGTGCTGAAGAGGTCCAGAAGAGGCTCCAAAGTCTTCCTCCTATCCGGCAAGAAGAGGACATCCGGACCGGCAAACATCTTCTCCAAGCGGCATCTTCAATCTTCTTCCATCCGGTGCGCAGCGGGTCCATCTTGAAGCAGGCGACGCGGATCCATCCTCTTCTTCCGTTGTCTCCCGACGAATGACGGTTCCTTTAAGGGACGTCATCCAAGATGGCGTCCCTCGAATTCCGATTGGCTGATAGGATTCTATCAGCCAATCGGAATTAAGGTAGGAATTTTCTGATTGGCTGATGGAATCAGCCAATCAGAATCAAGTTCAATCCGATTGGCTGATCCAATCAGCCAATCAGATTGAGCTCGCATTCTATTGGCTTTTCCGATCAGCCAATAGAATGCAAGCTCAATCTGATTGGCTGATTGGATCAGCCAATCGGATTGAACTTAATTCTGATTGGCTGATTCCATCAGCCAATCAGAAAATTCCTACCTTAATTCCATACCAGGTTCACCGATCCGTCCTGGCTCCAACATCTTCATCCAACCCAAGCGGGGGTTGGCGATCCATCATCCGGTGCTGAAGAGGTCCAGAAGAGGCTCCAAAGTCTTCCTCCTATCCGGCAAGAAGAGGACATCCGGACCGGCAAACATCTTCTCCAAGCGGCATCTTCAATCTTCTTCCATCCGGTGCGGAGCGGGTCCATCTTGAAGCAGGCGACGCGGATCCATCCTCTTCTTCCGTTGTCTCCCGACGAATGACGGTTCCTTTAAGGGACGTCATCCAAGATGGCGTCCCTCGAATTCCGATTGGCTGATAGGATTCTATCAGCCAATCGGAATTAAGGTAGGAATTTTCTGATTGGCTGATGGAATCAGCCAATCAGAATCAAGTTCAATCCGATTGGCTGATCCAATCAGCCAATCAGATTGAGCTCGCATTCTATTGGCTTTTCCGATCAGCCAATAGAATGCGAGCTCAATCTGATTGGCTGATTGGATCAGCCAATCGGATTGAACTTGATTCTGATTGGCTGATTCCATCAGCCAATCAGAAAATTCCTACCTTAATTCCAATTGGCTGATAGAATCCTATCAGCCAATCGGAATTCGAGGGACGCCATCTTGGATGACGTCCCTTAAAGGAACCGTCATTCGTCGGGAGACAACGGAAGAAGAGGATGGATCCGCGTCGCCTGCTTCAAGATGGACCCGCTCCGCACCGGATGGAAGAAGATTGAAGATGCCGCTTGGAGAAGATGTTTGCCGGTCCGGATGTCCTCTTCTTGCCGGATAGGAGGAAGACTTTGGAGCCTCTTCTGGACCTCTTCAGCACCGGATGATGGATCGCCAACCCCCGCTTGGGTTGGATGAAGATGTTGGAGCCAGGACGGATCGGTGAACCTGGTATGGTGAAGACAAGGTAGGAAGATCTTCAGGGGCTTAGTGTTAGGTTTATTTAAGGGGGGTTTGGGTTAGATTAGGGGTATGTGGGTGGTGGGTTGTAATGTTGGGGGGGGTATTGTATGTTTTTTTTTACAGGCAAAAGAGCTGAAATCCTTGGGGCATGCCCCGCAAAGGGCCCTGTTCAGGGCTGGTAAGGTAAAAGAGCTTGTAACTTTTTAAATTTAGAATAGGGTAGGGAATTTTTTATTTTGGGGGGCTTTGTTATTTTATTAGGGGGCTTAGAGTAGGTGTAATTAGTTTAAAATTGTTGTAATATTTTTCTTATGTTTGTAAATATTTTATTATTTTTTGTAACTTAGTTCTTTTTTATTTTTTGTACTTTAGCTAGTTTATTTAATTGTATTTATTTGTAGCAATTGTGTTTAATTAATTTATTGATAGTGTAGTGTTAGGTTAATTGTAGGTAATTGTAGGTAGTTTATTTAATTAATTTATTGATAGGGTAGTGTTAGGTTTAATTATATCTTAGGTTAGGATTTATTTTACAGGTAAATTTGTTATTATTTTAACTAGGTAACTATTAAATAGTTCTTAACTATTTAATAGCTATTGTACCTGGTTAAAATAATTAAAAAGTTGCCTGTAAAATAAATATTAATCCTAAAATAGCTATAATATAATTATAATTTATATTGTAGCTATATTAGGGTTTATTTTACAGGTAAGTATTTAGCTTTAAATAGGAATAAGTTATTTAATAAGAGTTAATTTATTTCGTTAGATAAAAATTATATTTAACTTAGGGGGGTGTTAGTATTAGGGTTAGACTTAGCTTTAGGGGTTAATACATTTATTATAGTAGCGGTGAGGTCCGCTCGGCAGATTAGGGGTTAATAATTGAAGGTAGGTGTCGGCGATGTTAGGGAGGGCAGATTAGGGGTTAATACTATTTATGATAGGGTTAGTGAGGCGGGTTAGGGGTTAATAACTTTATTATAGTAGCGCTCAGGTCCGCTCGGCAGATTAGGGGTTAATAAGTGTAGGCAGGTGGAGGCGACGTTGAGGGGGGCAGATTAGGGGTTAATAAATATAATATAGGGGTCGGCGGTGTTAGGGGTAGCAGATTAGGGGTACATAGGGATAACGTAGGTGGCGGCGCTTTGCGGTCGGAAGATTAGGGGTTAATTATTTTAAGTAGCTGGCGGCGACGTTGTGGGGGGCAGGTTAGGGGTTACTAAATGTAATACAGGGGTCGGCGGGGTTAGGGGCAGCAGATTAGGGGTACATAAGTATAACGTAGGTGGCGGTCGGCAGATTAGGGGTTAAAAATTTTAATCGAGTGGCGGCGATGTGGGGGGAGCTCGGTTTAGGGGTACATAGGTAGTTTATGGGTGTTAGTGTACTTTAGGGTACAGTAGTCAAGAGCTTTATGAACCGGCGTTAGCCAGAAAGCTCTTAACTCCTGCTATTTTCAGGCGGCTGTAATTTTGTCGTTAGAGCTCTAACGCTCACTTCAGAAACGACTCTAAATACCAGCGTTAGAAAGATCCCATTGAAAAGATAGGATACGCAAATGGCGTAGGGGGATCTGCGGTATGGAAAAGTCGCGGCTGAAAAGTGAGCGTTAGACCCTTTAATCACTGACTCCAAATACCAGCGGGCGGCCAAAACCAGCGTTAGGAGCCTCTAACGCTGGTTTTGACGGCTACCGCCGAACTCCAAATCTAGGCCTAAATGTGCTTGCCCGATATCGTTTGCACGCAAAAGTGAGCGTGCTAATCTAGCCCTTTAATTTCACTGGAAAATAATTATTCTGATTAATATTTGCTGCAGATTGTCCTTGACAATCTAATTTGTACAGTTTACATACATTTTGTTATGTATATAACTATTTTCCCAATAACCTAAAAAATATTGAAAATTAAAATTCTAAAGATAAACAGCTTCTTTATATTACTATAATAAAGTTTAATGGAATTAGACGAGCAGCTTGCTTAGAGAAATAACCTACACTAGTGATCTGGCATCATACTCTATTCGTTCTGCTCACTGCATTTTTGAAAAATGTATTACTAATCTTAGTCGTCCCAGGGCTACGGTAAGTGCAATGACTTTGTACACGAGTAAATTTCATACCACTGTGTAAGACCCAAATGACTTAAATCTGCTCCTGCCAAGTCTTGCTCATCTGTATCAAGTTTCACTCACACAAAGGTAATTTCATTTATTTCTGTCATCCGTTCCCTTGCGCTGTTGTTTTTCTAACAAACAAAATGTGATGCCTTTATTGCCTAAACATTAAAATGTTAAAAGGTTCATTTCACAAGTATAGAGAAGCAGAACAACTGCAAATTCCTTAAAATTGAAGAGGGATACAAGATGTGATGAAGCCACTGGATTACAACCTTCCTCTCTCTAAATTAAAACTTCTCAAGATCAATGTCATAAAATTTGACTGAATCATATATAAATTAACAGTAAATACAGAAGATTTGCATAATCAACAAATGCATGATAAAAAGACAATGCAATAGCACTTAGTTTAAATGAGTAGATTTTTTTCTGACAAATTTCAGTTATGTCTATTTCCACTCCTACTGTATCATGTGACAGCCATCAGCCAATCACAAATGCATATACGTATATTCTGTGAATTGTTGCACATGCTAAGTAGGAGCTGGTGAATCAAAAAGTGTGTAAATATAAAAAGACTGTGCACGTTTTGTTAATGGAATGTAAATTAAAAAGTTGTATAAAATTGCATGCTCTATCTGAATTATGAAAGTTTACATTTGGCTTGAGTATCCCTTTAAGACGGAGGAATGTGATGCTGCTAATCTCTGCATTTAAAAGGATATTAAGATTAACATTTTATTTTGTGATTCAGACACAGCACACTATTATTTTTTTTTTAAAAAAAGTCCAAATGACTTCTAGGGCTAGATTTATCAACGCTGAGGCGTACAGGGGCGCGTATACGCGCCCCTGTATGCCTCAGCTCGCCTGTGGCGGGGCGAAATTACCCGCAGGTAATTAACATTGCACATGAGCGCAATTTTGCACTCGCGTGCAATCCCGCCACCTGCCCGCGCACAGCCAATCACGCGCTGGCAGGAGCTGTCAATCTCCTCGTTTGGACTCGGCCGAGGAGATTGAATTTCGCCACAATAGATGTGGCGTAGATGTTAGGGAAGCAGCGGTCTGGTGACTGCTGCTTGATAAATCCAGGCGAGCAAGTTCTTGAGAGAACTTGCTGCCGTAGGGGCATAATAAATCTAGCCCTAAGTATCAAATTTGCTTAGTTCGCATGGTACTCTTTTTTGATGAGATACCAAGGTAGGTGTCTAGAGCACTGCATGGCATGAATTAGTGCTACCATCTAGTGCTCTTGCAAATGGATAACATTCTTGCAAAACGTGCTCGTGCCTGAGCTTATGCCCCTGCTATCCAACAAAAGATGCCAAAAGAACAAAGAAAATTTGATTATAGAAGTAAATAAGATTTTTTTTTTCAAATTTCACGGTTTCTAAATCATGAAAGAAAACTTTGGAGTTACAAATCTCTTTAAAAGTATTAAACTTTCATTTTCAAAATCTGATCACTTCTAATTTTGTCTCTAAGTAGAACTTTTTTTTAAGAATGCAGAAAGAGTATCTTTAGGATAATAATGGTGACATGGATTTCCTTCCAGTCTCACTACACACTCAATGAGGCCTAGTTATCAACGTGTCTACTTTACCTGCCTTTGCCGGTCCAATACGCCCGCCTAAGCTCGCCTACCTTCGCCACCGCAGACCTGCAAAATTTTGCCTAAGTTATCAAAAAAGCTGTCAAAAAGCCGCGCACCAAGTACGGGGCGATGAGCAGCGGACTGTGAGAGTTATCACTCATCCGATCTTGCTGCTCTTCGGCTTTTTGACAGCTTTATTGCTAGCCTGTCACTAAGCACCCACACTAACTACACTGTTTTACCCCCTATACCGGCGCCCCCGGAGCCTCCCGCAACTAAATAAACTTAGTAACCCCTAAACCGCCGCTCCTAGACCCCGCCGCAACTCTTATAAATGTATTAACCCCTAAACTGCCACTCCCGGACACTGCCGCAACCTACATTATACCTAGTAACCCCTATCCTGCCCCCCCTATACCGTCGCCCTCTATAATAAAGTTATTAACCCCTATCCTGCTGATCCCGCACCTTTCCGCAACTAAATAAATAGTTTAACCCCTAAACCGCCGCTCCCGGACCCCGCCGCAACCTATATTAAACTTATTAACCCCTAATTTGCCCCACCTACACCGTCGCCACCTATAATAAATTTATTAACCCCTATCCTGCCCCCCACTACACCGCCACCACTGTAATAAATGTATTAACCCCTAAACCTGAGTCTAACATTAACCCTAAAACCCCCCTAACTTAAATATTAATTAAATAAATCTAAATAATATTTCTATTATTAACTAAATTAATCCTATTTAAAACTAAATACTTACCTTTAAAATAAACCCTAATATAGCTACAATATAAATAATAATTATATTGTAGCAATCTTAGGATTTATTTTTATTTTACAGGTAACTTTCAATTTATTTCAACTAGGTACAATAGCTATTAAATAGTTATTAACTATTTAATAGCTACCTAGCTAAAAGAAATACAAAATTACCTGTAAAATAAATCCTAACCTAAGTTACAATTAAAACTAACACTACACTATCATTAAATAAATTAAGTACAAATAACTACAATTAAATACAATTACATAAACTAACTAAAGTACAAAAAATAAAAAAAGCTAAGTTACAAAAATAAAAAAATAAGTTACAAACATTAAAAAAATATTACAACAATTTTAAGCTAATTACACCTAATCTAAGCCCCCTAATAAAATAACAAAGCCCCCCAAAATAAAAAATTCCCTACCCTATTCTAAATTAAAAAAGTTCAAAGCTCTTTTACCTTACCAGCCCTTAAAAGGGCCTTTTGCGGGGCATACCACAAAGAAAACTGCTCTTTTGCCTGTAAAAGAAAAATACAACCCCCCCAACATTAAAACCCACCACCCACATACCCCTAATCTAACCCAAACCCCCCTTAAATAAACCTAACACTACCCCCCTGAAGATCATCCTACCTTGAGTTGTCTTCAGCCAGCCGACCCACCGATGGAACCAAAGAGGAGATCCGGAGCGACAGAAGTGATCCTCCAAGGGGCGCTGAAGAAGTCTTCCATCCGATGAAGTGATCCTCCAGGCGGCGCTGAAGAAGTCTTCCATCCGGGCGATGTCATCTTCCAAGCGGCGCTGAAGAAGTCTTCCATCCGGGCGATGTCATCTTCCAAGCGGGGTCTTCAATCTTCTTTCTTCAGGATCCATCTTCATCCCGCCGAGGCGGAACATCCTTTTTTCCCGACGGACTATCGACGAATGAAGGCTCCTTTAAGGGACGTCATCCAAGATGGCGTCCCTTCAATTCCGATTGGCTGATAGGATTCTATCAGCCAATCGGAATTAAGGTAGGAAAAATCTGATTGGCTGATTGAATCAGCCAATCAGATTGAGCTTGCATTCTATTGGCTTATCGGAACAGCCAATAGAATGCAAGCTCAATCTGATTGGTTGATTGGATCAGCCAATCGGATTGAACTTCAATCTGATTGGCTGATTCAATCAGCCAATCAGATTTTTCCTACCTTAATTCCGATTGGCTGATAGAATCCTATCAGCCAATCGGAATTGAAGGGACGCCATCTTGGATGACGTCCCTTAAAGGAGCCTTCATTCGTCGGTAGTCCGTCTGGAAAGAAGGATGTTCCGCGTCGGCGGGATGAAGATGGATCCTGAAGAAAGAAGATTGAAGACCCAGCTTGGAAGATGACATCGCCTGGATGGAAGACTTCTTCAGCGCCGCTTGGAAGATGACATCGCCCGGATGGAAGTCTTCTTCAGCGCCGCCTGGAGGATTACTTCTTTGGATGGAAGACTTCTTCAGCGCCCCTTGGAGGATCACTTCTGCCGCTCCGGATCTCCTCTTCGGCGGTTCCATCGGTGGGTCGGCTGGCTAAAGACAACTCAAGGTAGGATGAGCTTCAGGGGGTAGTGTTAGGTTTATTTAAGGGGGGTTTGGGTTAGATTAGGGGTATGTGGGTGGTGGGTTTTAATGTTGGGGGAGGGTTGTATTTTTCTTTTACAGGCAAAAGAGCAGTTTTCTTTGGGGCATGCCCCGCAAAAGGCCCTTTTAAGGGCTGGTAAGGTAAAAGAGCTTTGAACTTTTTTAATTTAGAATATGGTAGGGAATTTTTTTATTTTGGGGGGCTTTGTTATTTTATTAGGGGGCTTAGATTAGGTGTAATTAGCTTAAAATTGTTGTAATATTTTTTTAATGTTTGTAACTTATTTTTTTTATTTTTTGTAACTTAGCTTTTTTATTTTTTGTACTTGAGTTTATGTAATTGTATTTAATTGTAGTTATTTGTACTTAATTTATTTAATTAATTTAATGATAGTGTAGTGTTAGTTTTAATTGTAACTTAGGTTAGGATTTATTTTACAGGTAATTTTGTATTTCTTTTAGCTAGGTAGTTATTAAATAGTTAATAACTATTTAATAACTATTCTAACTAGCTAAAATAAATACAAAGTTACCTGTAAAATAAATATAAATCCTAAAATAGCTACAATGTAATTATTAATTACATTGTAGCTATCTTAGGGTTTATTTTACAGGTAAGTATTTAGTTTTAAATAGGAATAATTTATTCAAGTATAGTGTAGTGTTAGGTGTAATTGTAACTTAGGTTAGTTTTTATTTTACAGTTAAATTTCTCTTTATTTTAGCTAGGTAGCTATTAAATAGTTAATTAATATTTAATAGCTATTGTACCTAGTTAAAATAAATTGAAAGTTACCTGTAAAATAAAAATAAATCCTAAGATAGCTACAATATAATTATTATTTATATTGTAGCTATATTAGGGTTTATTTTAAAGGTAAGTATTTAGTTTTAAATAGGATTAATTTAGTTAATAATAGAAATATTATTTAGATTTATTTAATTAATATTTAAGTTAGGGGGGTTTTAGGGTTAGTGTTAGACTTATGTTTAGGGGTTAATAAATTTATTACAGTGGCGGCGGTGTAGTGGGGGGCAGGATAGGGGTTAATAAATTTATTATAGGTGGCGACGGTGTAGGGGGGGCAGATTAGGGGTTAATAAGTTTAATATAGGTTGCGGCGGAGTCCGGGAGCGGCGGTTTAGGGGTTAAACTATTTATTTAGTTGCGGCGAGGTGCGGGATCAGCAGGATAGGGGTTAATAACTTTATTATAGAGGGCGGCGGTATAGGGGGGGCAGGATAGGGGTTAATAGGTATCATGTAGGTGGCGGCGGGGTCTGGGAGCGGCGGTTTAGGGGTTAATACATATATTATAGTTGCGGCGGGGTCAGGGAGCGGCGGTTTAGGGGTTAATATGTATAGAGCAGCTTGCGGTGGGCTCCGGGAGCGGCGGTTTAGCGGGTAATAACTTTATTTAGTTGCGGCGGTGTAGGGGGGACAGATTAGGGGTGTTTAGACTCGGGGTACATGTTAGGGTGTTAGGTGCAGACAGCTCCCATAGGAATCAATGGGATGTCTGGCAGCAGCGAACTTGTACTTTCGCTATGGTCAGACTCCCATTGATTCCTATGGGATCCGCCGCCTCCAGGGCGGCGGATTGAAAACCAGGTACGCTGGGCCGGAAAAGTGCCGAGCGTACCTGCTAGTTTTTTGATAACTAGCAAAAGTAGTCAGATTGTGCCGCACTTGTGTGCGGAACATCTGGAGTGACGTAAGAATCGATCTGTGTCGGACTGAGTCCGGCGGATCGAAGCTTACGTCAGAAAATTCTACTTTTGCCGGTCTCTAGCCTTTGATAACTAAGGCGAATCAGCCTCGCCACAAATACGCTGCGGAATTCCAGCGTATTTGAGGTTGACGGCTTGATAACTCCCCCCCTATGTTTCAATGAACTTTTGGCAGACTGCTTAGATAAATCAACTTTTTAATGGGAATGTGACACTCGCATACTGAATGATATGATAGAAATAAGATATCAAGCCAAATACTAAGGGCCTAATGATCAAAATTTTGCCAGCATGGAGAGAAATCCTACAAAATCTTTGGGGGTTTTCTTTTAAGATTAAATTGTAATGTAGGTGCCTCTTATTCCGATCCCGAACCTACAGGGAGTGCAGAATTATTAGGCAAGTTGTATTTTTGAGGATTAATTTTATTATTGAACAACAACCATGTTCTCAATGAACCCAAAAAACTCATTAATATCAAAGCTGAATAGTTTTGGAAGTAGTTTTTAGTTTGTTTTTAGTTATAGCTATTATAGGGGGATATCTGTGTGTGCAGGTGACTATTACTGTGCATAATTATTAGGCAACTTAACAAAAAACAAATATATACCCATTTCAATTATTTATTTTTACCAGTGAAACCAATATAACATCTCAACATTCACAAATATACATTTCTGACATTCAAAAACAAAACAAAAACAAATCAGTGACCAATATAGCCACCTTTCTTTGCAAGGACACTCAAAAGCCTGCCATCCATGGATTCTGTGAGTTTTTTGATCTGTTCACCATCAACATTGCATGCAGCAGCAACCACAGCCTCCCAGACACTGTTCAGAGAGGTGTACTGTTTTCCCTCCTTGTAAATCTCACATTTGATGATGGACCACAGGTTCTCAATGGGGTTCAGATCAGGTGAACAAGGAGGCCATGTCATTAGATTTTCTTCTTTTATACCCTTTCTTGCCAGCCATGCTGTGGAGACTTGGACGCGTGTGATGGAGCATTGTCCTGCATGAAAATCATGTTTTTCTTGAACGATGCAGACTTCTTCCTGTACCACTGCTTGAAGAAGGTGTCTTCCAGAAACTGGCAGTAGGACTGGGAGTTGAGCTTGACTCCATCCTCAACCCGAAAAGGCCCCACAAGCTCATCTTTGATGATACCAGCCCAAACCAGTACTCCACCTCCACCTTGCTGGCGTCTGAGTCGGACTGGAGCTCTCTGCCCTTTACAATCCAGCCACGGGCCCATCCATCTGGCCCATCAAGACTCACTCTCATTTCATCAGTCCATAAAACCTTAGAAAAATTAGTCTTGAGATATTTCTTGGCCCAGTCTTGACGTTTCAGCTTGTGTGTCTTGTTCAGTGGTGGTCGTCTTTCAGCCTTTCTTACCTTGGCCATGTCTCTGAGTATTGCACACCTTGTGCTTTTGGGCACTCCAGTGATGTTGCAGCTCTGAAATATGGCCAAACTGGTGGCAAGTGGCATCTTGGCAGCTGCACGCTTGACTTTTCTCAGTTCATGGGCAGTTATTTTGCGCCTTGGTTTTTCCACACGCTTCTTGCGACCCTGTTGACTAGTTTGAATGAAACGCTTGATTGTTCGATGCTCACGCTTCAGAAGCTTTGCAATTTTAAGAGTGCTGCATCCCTCTGCAAGATATCTCACTATTTTTGACTTTTCTGAGCCTGTCAAGTCCTTCTTTTGACCCATTTTGCCAAAGGAAAGGAAGTTGCCTAATAATTATGCACACCTGATATAGGGTGTTGATGTCATTAGACCACACCCCTTCTCATTACAGAGATGCACATCACCTAATATGCTTAATTGGTAGTAGGCTTTCGAGCCTATACAGCTTGGAGTAAGACAACATGCATAAAGAGGATGATGTGGTCAAAATACTCATTTGCCTAATAATTCTGCACTCCCTGTATATATTAACATAAACGGCTCCTTTAGAAAGGCAAATTTAGCAGATACAGAGCCTTTTTTAAAGAATTCCCTGAGGGCAGTCCCTCGCGAGTATCTGCTTGGTTTTTAATGTCTTACCAGACATAGGGGCTTATTTATTATGGTGCGAGCAGACATGTTTATGTCTGTTTATATTAGTCTCTTGTAATTAGTTTTCCTTTTATTTAGAGAATCAAACTTCTATATCTTATCCCTTGCATATACTCTAACCTAATAATATATCTCTACCTTAATAGCCATACTGAACATGTAGAAAAGATCTCTAAAAATCTATTATTATTCTTCTATATAGCTCTAGGTGAGTTGCTGGAGGGAGGATGTAGATAAGTTTATTAAAGGAAATAATATAAACCTACCTTCTGTTTTAGTGGTTTTACTTGCTGCACCCTAACCCATAAATGGTGGTTGCTGAGTTTATAACAGTACTTGGAAGCAAAAACTGTTATATTGAATACCTAATTTGCATATCCTACCCAGATGTCCCTGATGCATTGGTAATAGTGTATACAAGATAATTCTGGGGGAAAGCAAGCGGGGATACTTGCCTAGATCTGCTAATTGTCTATTCAATAATTTTATATCTCTTACTTTTATGTAATGGAGGATTATATATATATATATATATATATATATATATATATATATATACACAAAACACGGAAGGGGACTGCACTCCTAGACCGAACCAGGTACACATCCCATGACCATGCAACTTGCTCAACCCTGGGTGCTCAGTGGCACTCACAAGAAGCTGTGCTGTCCCCAGAGTCACAGGCAGTTAACCCCAGACAGGTCTGGGTGCAAGAACCATAGGGGAAATTACAAAACAAATTAATACAACACACAGAGAAAACCCTGCACTCACTAGCAAGCTCTCAGCTAAGATTAAAAGCAAAAATGGAAAGGTTAGTTACCGCATCTGGCCAAATGGGACAAGCCCAGGTACCACGTCAAGGTCCTTTCCAAAAACCTGGGACCGTAAAACAGCCACACAATGCAAGCTCTCAAATCCAAACAAACTGGGAACAAGGGAAGGGTGCACAGGCTTACGTAATCAATTTTTGGGAGTAAAGGTGGTAATAACCTCTTTACTATACGTGCCCAACCTCTTATGTTTAGTTATAATTTTAGTTTTAGAGCCTCTTCTTTATGTGACGTCTCAAGAGATACTTGGTGGTATGAATTTGCAACTTCTTATTTATAAATTATGTATCAACATACAAATTGATATTATTGATATTATTGTCTATCAACCAATGAAATAGGTCTAACTAATAATTTTATTATAATGACAATGATCCACATGAACTAGTCTTTTCAATACTACTGTCATTATGTCTTTTGATGTCTTTGGGACATTTCAAATAACACTTTAGTATTATTTCCTTTAATAAACTTATCTACATCCTCCCTCCAGCAACTCACCTAGAGCTATATAGAAGAATAATAATAGATTTTTAGAGATCTTTTCTACATGTTCAGTATGGCTATTAAGGTAGAGATATATTATTAGGTTAGAGTATATGCAAGGGATAAGATATAGAAGTTTGATTCTCTAAATAAAAGGAAAAATAATTACAAGAGACTAATATAAACAGTATCACACATAATATGAGTAGGAGATAGGGAGGTCTTTAGGACCTAGATGTTGCCTCTAATCAAAGTGGTAGTTGTATGTTTTTAGAGTACCAATCAGGTGAGAGTTGGTTCTTTAAATGTATGTAGTAATTAACTTCACAATGAGTCTATGATTACGGCAAATCCATGCTGAAACGCGTAAGACTGTGATCTTACCTACACTTTGTACATTTTTTTATGCTGCTCTACAGATTTTAATTGTTTGTACTATGTGTACACAATAAATGGACGTTTTATTATTATTGAATTGAGGGTCGTGGCCTTTTTTGGAAACTATTTTTCTACAAGCTTTAAAAGGAGTGGGAAGCTCCTTTTTTCCTTCTACACAGACCCTACCTTGGTTCAGCAGGCGGATCCTTGAGCCGGAGAGTTGGCCCAGATGTGGGAGTTCGAGTGGTGGTTGGCAGCGGCAAGGCAAGTGGATTGAGTGGCTACGGAGCTGTGCGTAGAGATATGTAGCGTAACAGAGGTTGGAACACGCCGAAGAGTGACGTCACCAAGAGGAGCCGGGCACACGAGCTGCGTGAGTAGCGGGGGCATAGGTGGCTCCTGGAGTGAGCCCGGCAACTTGAGAGTCGATGGAAAGGATCGGAGTGGCTATGGAAGCCCTAGTAAGGTTAATCCTTTAAGTAAATCGGACGAAGTTACAGTCCTCTGAGGGTTGAGTCACATAGCGGCAATGTCTGTTTGTTACATGAAGTACTCTGTATACACATTTATACTACAGATATAGCCACTCAAAAGCACAAGCTTGCCTTTATACACCACGAAGAAAACTTTAACATATTGATGGAAAGTACACAAAGTAAAAGTATACTCGACGGACAAGACTTATACATATATACATAGGAGTGACTTCTAAATTGATCGTCTTTTTTGTAATCACCCCAGTCATATACAAAACACGGAAGGGGACTGCACTCCTAGACCGGACCAGGTACACATCCCATGACCCTGCAACATGCTCAACCCTGGGTGCTCAGTGGCACTCACAAGAAGTTGTGCTGTCCCCTGCTGCCTGTGACTCTGGGGTGATTACATAAGCCTGTGCACCCTTCACTTGTTCCCAGTTTGTTTGGATTGAGAGCTTGCATTGTGTGGCTGTTTTAGGGTCCCAGGTTTTTGGAAAGGACCTTGACGTGGTACCTGGGCTTGTCCCATTTGGCCAGATGCGGTAACTAACCTTTCCATTTTTGCTTTTAATCTTAGCTGAGAGCTTGCTAATGAGTGCAGGGTTTTCCCTGTGTGTTTTATATATATATATATATATATATATATATATATATATATATATATATATATATATATATATTCGTATTTGATCAACTTTGCAACTGTACTTTTTTGGAAGGAGAAATAACAATTACCTTCATAATAACAATTTAAATAGTTGTATAAAACAATAACACTATATTTCATTTTTAATGCTTGTCCCTCCCTCCTCACACTTAGTTCCTTGTGCCAATCTATTCCACTACAAACAATCTTCTATTCATTGATCTTCCTGAAACTTAATAAGCTTTGATTCTATGTATATAGATTTGCCGGGGAGCAGTAGCATTACAGGGACAGTAAAAACACAATTAAACTTTCATGATTCAGATGCACATTTTAAACAACTTTCCAATTAACTTCTCTCATATCATTTGCTTTGTTCTCTTGGAATCCATTGTTGAAAAGCATACATAGATAGGATCAGTAGGAATGCACTACTGAATCATGAAAAGAAAAAAAATGGTCTTATGTTCCTTTAAGATTTATTTCTCAACTTTGTGCGTTTCCTTTGTACCATTTGTGAAGAAGAGGCATGTTATTTCTGCAGACACAAATTCACAGTTATGAGAACTACAAAACCAAGAATATGTGATAATATCTTTAAGATACAAAAAATGTCCAAAATAATCGTACAGAAACCTCTGGGGGAGCATGGCATGGAATTAATGTACTTAAAAACATATTAAACATTACTGCCATGAATTAACAGCTTCATGCTACATGATTAAAAACTAATCCTTAATTCAGGATGAGTAACCTTTGGATTATAATGTATGCTAAATAGAAACTATCTTTAGACAAATTTTGCTCAAAAAGCATTTACATTTTAAAAATCTGATTAAAAAAATTGATTTAAAAAAAAAATAAGAAGAATGGATTTGTATCCACCCTGTTTATATCTATTTCATCCCATTTTGCATCGCATCTTGACAATACACATTGCACATAGATGTTCAAGCACGTCTGTGAATTTTGTTGTCAAAACAAATAATGATTTAAACAAGTGCAAATGGCAGTTTCATTGTTTGATGTGGACTCCTACGACCGCTCGAGATCCTCACCATGCAAACAAAATTGTAAAGAGGGGTAGAATATTTCTAAATGCAAGAGGCAACCAAGGCAATAAATATGTATTTGCAAATAACCCTTAGCATGCAGGGCCTGGCATCCATACCACAGGCTTGCAACTGAGACCTCGGAAAGTCATCTGGACTAAATGATCTGCATTCAGTGAGGTAGGCGGGCTACATAGCAAGCTGTATCCATCTTATGAGTTTGCCAGCAGCAGGTCTTAGACCTTTTTAAAGGCTGTATTTACTTAGGAATTCTAATTTTGACAGCTTATATTTTCTAATATTTAAAACATATTCAGATGCACAATAAAAAGTGTGACTTAAAAAGTAATTGCCCCTGATAATCTGTATTTCCTTATATACCTGTATATATTGATTTTTTCTGTAAGGTGGTGATATCCCCACATTGAGGAGCATTAGTACTATTAACTTGAGACAACGCACCAATGAAGAACAAAATCACTAAATAGTTTAAACAAAAGAAATATATAGTTAAGCACTGTATGAAATTTCTATTTGTGAATTTAAAAAGTAACTATAATGATAATACCCAATTATAAAAATGCATTTACTTTCTGTACAGAAAAAAACAAAAGAGCAGCCTCAAACATTTGGCACCAAAACACGTAGTGTCTACTGCCAAGCTAGTGATGGATGTGGTGATTGACAAAAAGGTATACCTCTACGTAGGAGATCATTATAACATATTTAGCAAGCTAAATGAAGAAATTATTTAAATCCCTCAGTTTTTTTGTATATATCCTGAACACTTAAAGTGCACCTGAAAATGTAAATTGATGCAATTGCTTTACATTTCTTATAAGAAAATTGATATTTTGAAATTTGTATGCATGCCAAATATAGACAATATTCTGTTTCCTTTTTCTTCAGTTCAGTATTACAGGCTAGGATGTTGTAGGTAACTTATTAGGCGCATGTAAGATTAAAAAAAATTCCCCATATGTTTTCAGAGTAATTTAAAAGATGAAAATGTGTGTGTATATATATATATATATATATATATATATATATATATATATATATATATATATATATATATACAGAGAGAGAAATGCACTCACAGGAACAAACAACCAGCTCAATACCATTGTTAGCCTGTTCTATGGCAATTTACCACCTGGGTGCAACTTCTTTTAGCCCAGTAATGCTTTTCACAGAGTAGAACTTTTCTGTAGTATATCAGTCTGATCCCGCCTATTACGGTCAGTCCAGCGCCAAAATACCAGGCAATTCCTCTCTGAACAAGGAACGCAGCAACCCCAGACGACCGTTTCGGCCTTCATTGGGCCTCGTCAGTGAGGTGTAGCCATATTCCTCTAAGCACACTGAGCAAGGAGTCCACGTCTGGTTGCCCCTTTTTCCCATAGGGAGACTAAATACACACAGAGAGAAATGCACTCACAGGAACGAACTGTATATATATATATATATATATATATATATATATATATATATATATATATATATATATATATATATATATATATATATATATATATAAAAAGTAAGTGAGTTGAGTCCAGCACCATAGGTTTTGTAAAATTTCTATACAGTCCATATAGAAAACAAGGTAACAGCACCACAGTACAAAAAATCTTCTTTTATAGGTGAAAAATCTTTATTAGAGGTATAGCAACCAATAAAAAGCGACGTTTCGGACCTACATAGTCCTTAATCATGCATAAGTTAAAAAGAAACAAACAGACTTTAAAAAGGGTATCTGGACCAATCAAGCTTCAATTCTCAATGTTAATTGATTTAACCCATACCTGTCCAGGTTTATAAATTTCATCTACACAGTGACCTCTAGTGGTACCAGAATATATTCCATCATTTAAAACCATTATAAAAACAAATACAAATCATAATCTCTATTCAGACCATATGGATGTAATGTATTAAGGCGTTTAATTCACCATACTTCTTTCTGTTTTAATTTTAATTCCCTATTACCCCCTCTTCTGTGATGGGGGATATGGTCAATTACTTGAAAGCGAAGCTGACTTACTGTGTGACCCATATTTGTAAAATGTGCAGAAACTGGAAGTGACATGTCCTTTGATTTAATGGATGCTTTGTGTTGACTGAACCTATCCCTGGCGGCTTGGGTGGTCTCGCCAATATAGCACAGGCCACATGGGCATTTAAGTAGGTAAATTGCATAGTTGGTTTGGCTTGTATATAGCCCATTAATTGGATATTGCTGTCTTTTGTCATTTTGTGCTAATTATTTCCCTTTTATGACTGAATTACATTGAGCACAGTGTAGACAGGGGTAACAGCCTTTATTTGGAGTAGTCAAATAATTTATGGCAGAGATTTTGGTTGTACCTACATCGGCTTTTACTATGTGGTCCCTAAGATTTTTTACCCTTCTATATGATGGCATAGGGGGTAGTTTAAATGATTCTATCTCTGGGTTGTACTTTGACAAAAGGTGCCAATACTTTCTCACTATTCTAAAGATGTCTTTACTCTTATCACTGTATTCCATTGAAAGCAACAATCTATCTGATCCTTTCTCTGTTTGTTTTTTATCATGTATTCTATCCAATTCCTGAATATTTTTGATGATGTTTTCTTTTGGGTAGCCTCTTTGGATAAATGTATTGCCCATAGATTTTAATCTTTCTGGCAATATTTTCTGATCTCTGACTATTCATTTGGTACGCAAAAGTTGACTCCTTGGTATAGATTTAAAAACAGTGTCAGGGTGAAAACTTTCATATCGCAATAAAGTATTTCTATCCGTTGGCTTTGCATATAAGTCTGTACTTAGTATATTTCCAAATCTATACACAGTTGTGTCCAAGAAGTTAATCTTTTGGGTAGAGTAGGTAAGGGTAAATCTTAGGCCTGTCATAGAGGCATTAATATCCTCAACAAACTGTTTCAGGGACTCTAATGGGCTCATTGGAGTCCCTGAAACAGTTTGTTGAGGATATTAATGCCTCTATGACAGGCCTAGGATTTACCCTTACCTACTCTACCCAAAAGATTAACTTCTTGGACACAACTGTGTATAGATATGGAAATATACTAAGTACAGACTTATATGCAAAGCCAACGGATAGAAATACTTTATTACGATATGAAAGTTTTCACCCTGACACTGTTTTTAAATCTATACCAAGGAGTCAACTTTTGCGTACCAAAAGAATAGTCAGAGATCAGAAAATATTGCCAGAAAGATTAAAATCTATTGGCAATAAATTTATCCAAAGAGGCTACCCAAAAGAAAACATCATCAAAAATATTCAGGAATTGGATAGAATACATGATAAAAAACAAACAGAGAAAGGAACAGATAGATTTGTGCTTTCAATGGAATACAGTGATAAGAGTAAAGACATCTTTAGAATAGTGAGAAAGTATTGGCACCTTTTGTCAAAGTTCAACCCAGAGATAGAATCATTTAAACTACCCCCTATGCCATCATATAGAAGGGTAAAAAATCTTAGGGACCACATAGTAAAAGCCGATGTAGGTACAACTAAAATCTCTGACATAAATTATTTGACTACTCCAAATAAAGGCTGTTACCCCTGTCTACACTGTGCTCAATGTAATTCAGTCATAAAAGGGAAATAATTAGCACAAAATGACAAAAGAAAGCAATATCCAATTAATGGGCTATATACAAGCCAAACCAACTATGCAATTTACCTACTTAAATGCCCATGTGGCCTGTGCTATATTGGCGAGACCACCCAAGCCGCCAGGGATAGGTTCAGTCAAGACAAAGCATCCATTAAATCAAAGGACATGTCACTTCCAGTTTCTGCACATTTTATAAATATGGGTCACACAGTAAGTCAGCTTCGCTTTCAAGTAATTGACCATATCCCCCATCACAGAAGAGGGGGTAATAGGGAATTAAAATTAAAACAGAAAGAAGTATGGTGGATTAAACGCCTTAATACATTACATCCATATGGTCTGAATAGAGATTATGATTTGTATTTGTTTTTATAATGGTTTTAAATGATGGAATATATTCTGGTACCACTAGAGGTCACTGTGTAGATGAAATTTATAAACCTGGACAGGTATGGGTTAAATCAATTAACATTGAGAATTGAAGCTTGATTGGTCCAGATACCCTTTTAAAGTCTGTTTGTTTGTTTTTAACTTATGCATGATTAAGGACTATGTAGGTCCGAAACGTCACTTTTTATTGGTTGCTATACCTCTAATAAAGATTTTTCACCTATAAAAGAAGATTTTTTGTACTGTGGTGCTGTTACCTTGTTTTCTATATGGACTATATATATATATATATATATATATATATATATATGTGTGTGTGTGTCTGTGTGTGTGTGTCTGTGTGTGTGTGTTTAATATTTGTTAATTGAAAAATAAACTATTACCATTTCTATTTTTGGAAGCATTCTTACTTTTCAGCATTTTCTCACACCTGCAATAAACTTTTGCACAATAAAGGTAAGTACAATATATTTTATAATTTCTAACACACTAAACATAAAGACATCTTAATAACTGTTTAACAAGTATCAGAATAATTTTAAAATAAAAAAAAATCAATATTAAAGTAAAGGTAAAGTTCACAACATTACACAACATTAATTAATATTTTAGCACATGCGCAGTTCAAATTAGCATCTTGAACGTGCTTTCAACCAGCGTAGAGAGCGGGTGGGACTGCTCAAGGAGAGAAACCAGGACAACACGGAAGTAGCTTCTGGGAGGAGTCGGCAAGTAAACGCTAAGACATTTTAAATAGATGTTTTATAAAACCGGTAGCCTGAACATAAAAAAAAGTTAGCGACTGAATAAAACTAATATTGATAAATGCTTTGGTGTATTCGCAACCGCTTAACTTTACCTTCACTTTATCAGAGCTATCATATTACTAATACAATATATAGGTACCAAGAAAAAAAATAAACTAAAAAATAAAACTATTTAACAAGAATCAGAATAATTTAACAAAACAAAACAAAACAAAAATAATAGTAACAAAGAATTAGAAATTACCCAAATTCCATAGCTTAAGCACACGATAAAGGGGGAGATTAATGACAGTATATTGCAAAATTTTTTATTACAATTAACAATTTATTGTATATTAAAATCTTAAGGATTTCACCATCCATTTAATTTGTTCCAAAAAATGATTCATTGTGCTAAGAAATTGGTACCTAGTCTAAAGTTTTACTTATACACAATTTTATCTTCTTGACACTTGCATTGTGTATATTAGTAATGTTAATTCTCATAACTGGAAATGCATGCTGGAGACTTCTCAAGGCGAAACTACATATCTTTCCCTCATTGGCTTCAGCAGATAAAGGGACAGTCTACACCTTTAGTTATCTCAAAGTATTACTTTAAGGAAAGGAATAGGAAACTCAAAATTAAACTTGAATGATTCAGAAAGATTCAGAAAGATCAAGTAATTTTAAGACACTTTTAAATGAACTTCTATTTTCAAATGTGCATCGTTCTCTTGGTATCTCTTGTTGAAAAAGAATAGGCACACATCCTAAACTAGTGGGAGGGAGTTAGTTGCTGATTGGTGCCTGCACACATTTGTCCCTTGTGATTGGCTAAATATATGTGTTCAGCTAGCTGTCAGAAGTGCATTGATGTTTTTTCAGCAAAGGATAAAAAGATAATGAACCAAATTTGATAATATAAGTACATTGGAAAGTTTTTTTAAAACTGTATATTCTATCGACATTATGAAAGAAAAATTTTGGGTTTCCTTTAAAGGAATAGTAAACCCAAATTTTTTCTTTCATGGTTCAGATAGAGTGTGCAATTTAAAGCAACTTTCTAATTTACTTCTATTATCAAGTTTTCTTTGTTCTCTTGGTATCTTTGTTTGAAAAAGTAGCAGTGTAAGCTAAGTAGCGAGCCCATTTTTGGTTCAGCACCCTGGCTAGCGCTTGCTGATTGGTGGCTACTTTTAGCCATCAATAAGCAAGTGCAACCCATGTTGTGAACCAAAAATGGGCCGGCTCTTAAGCATATAATCCTGCTTTTCAAATAAAGATAGCAAGAGAAGAAATAAAAATTGATAATAGGAGTAAATTAGAAAGTTACCTAAAATAGCATGCTCTATCTTAATCATGAAAGTTTAATTTTGACTTTAGTGTCCCTTTAAGCTGAAAAATATCCTCCTGCACCCTTTCTATATCATGCAGCAGTAACAGTAAAAAAGTTATAGCATAGATGCAGCCCAAATCACGATGTCAAAAAAGTTATAGCACTCCCTAAAAACTCTACTATTCAGGGATGCATACAATCAACACTAACCTTTCCTAACTCCATTGCTTTCCCCTTGAACCCCTTAGAATGTAAGCCCTTGAGCCCAGCTTTTTGAAGATCGCCCTTATAAGAGCCGACTACAACAGTGAAACTCTCGGCAGGGCCCTCTACCAACTTGATCCCTACAAAATCTATCCTGTACACCATCTATGTTTACAGCGCTGCGGAATCTGTTGGCGCTCTACAAATACCTGATAATAATAATAATAATAATAGATGCAGCCCAGATCGTGATATAAAAAAAGTTATAGCATAGATGCAGCCCAGATTGTGATGTAAAAAAGTTATAGCATAGATGCAGCCCAGATTGTGATGTAAAAAAAGTTATAGCATAGATGCAGCCCAGATCGTGATGTTAAAAAAGTTATAGCATAGATGCAGCCCAGATCGTGATGTAAAAAAAGTTATAGCATAGATGCAGCCCAGATTGTGATGTAAAAAAGTTATAGCATAGATGCAGCCCAGATTGTGATGTTAAAAAGTTATAGCATAGATGCAGCCCAGATCGTGATGTAAAAAAAGTTATAGCATAGACGCAGCCCAGATCGTGATGTAAAAAAAGTTATAGCATAGATGCAGCCCAGATCGTGATGTAAAAAAGTTATAGCATAGATGCAGCCCAGATCGTGATGTAAAAAAGTTATAGCATAAATGCAGCCCAGATTGTGATGTAAAAAAAGTTATAGCATAGATGCAGCCCAGATCGTGATGTTAAAAAAGTTATAGCATAGATGCAGCCCAGATCGTGATGTAAAAAAGTTATAGCATAGATGCAGCCCAGATTGTGATGTTAAAAAAGTTATAGCATAGATGCAGCCCAGATTGTGATGTAAAAAAGTTATAGCATAGATGCAGCCCAGATTGTGATGTAAAAAAGTTATAGCATAGATGCAGCCCAGATCATGATGTAAAAAAGTTATAGCATAGATGCAGCCCAGATTGTGATGTTAAAAAAGTTATAGTATAGATGCAGCCCAGATCGTGATGTTAAAAAAGTTATAGCATAGATGCAGCCCAGATTGTGATGTAAAAAAGTTATAGCATAGATGCAGCCCAGATTGTGATGTAAAAAAGTTATAGCATAGATGCAGCCCAGATTGTGATGTAAAAAAAGTTATAGCATAGATGCAGCCCAGATCGTGATGTAAAAAAGTTATAGCATAGATGCAGCCCAGATTGTGATGTTAAAAAAGTTATAGCATAGATGCAGCCCAGATTGTGATGTAAAAAAGTTATAGCATAGATGCAGCCCAGATTGTGATGTTAAAAAAGTTATAGCATAGATGCAGCCCAGATTGTGATGTTAAAAAAGTTATAGCATAGATGCAGCCCAGATTGTGATGTAAAAAAAGTTATAGCATAGATGCAGCCCAGATTGTGATGTAAAAAAAGTTATAGCATAGATGCAGCCCAGATCGTGATGTAAAAAAGTTATAGCATAGATGCAGCCCAGATTGTGATGTAAAAAAAGTTATAGCATAGATGCAGCCCAGATCGTGATGTAAAATAGTTATAGCATAGATGCAGCCCAGATTGTGATGTAAAAAAAGTTATAGCATAGATGCAGCCCAGATCGTGATGTAAAATAGTTATAGCATAGATGCAGCCCAGATCGTGATACCATCAGTGGGCAGAGCTTGGCAGCCATTTCAAAATGACCAGAAACAATAGTCATTTCAAAATAACCTTTTACTTTTGCTGCTGCACAATATAGTAAGGGTGCAGGAAGATATTTGCAGCTTAATCTAAAGTAAGACTTTAAGATCACTAAGGTGCCCTTGAAGGCTGCCTCTTATCTCAGTGCATTTAAAAAAAAAAAATTACAGCTAGACAGCGCTAGTTCATGTGTGCCATATACTGTAGATAGATGTGTGCTCACTCCCATGGAGTTTTTTATGAGTCAGCACTGACTGGCTAAAATGCAAGTCTGTCAAAATAACTGAAATAAGGGGGCAGAGGCTAAGATACAAGGTAATCACAGAGGTAAAAATTATATTAATATCACTGTGTTGGTTATGCAAAACTGGGGAATGGGAGGGATTGTCTGTCTTTTAAACAATAAAAAAAATCTGGAGGGAGACTGTACCTTTAATACTAACATAATGACTGTGACTAGCCTTGTCTTCTCCAGAGTTAAACATGGATTGGCTTCTCCAAATAAAGAAAGTGGCAGGTGGAGTTTGTCTATTAAAAAAACAACTGCTGCAAACAAGGTGTTGTTTGATTTAAAATGTTTAGACTTGGGTGGTATGGTATTCTATAGCACAACAACAGAAATGACTTGCAAATATAAGGTGTAAAGTTGCCTAAAATTGCATTCTTTAGTTTAATTTGGACATTACTGTACTTCTAAGTAAAACTTTCGGTACGTTGGAGATCGGATGAAGAGGGGCCTCCACGTCGCTAAGGATCGCTGTCGCTGAAGACCGCCGCTGAGGACCGCCGCTCCGGATCCGCGCATCAGGGAAGACCGCTCCTTGCCTCCTTCGCACAGGATGAAGATAGAAGATGACGGAGCTGCCTTTAAGAAGACCTTCTCCACTGGACTTCAGAAACGGTGAGTACCTATTTGGGACTTAGTTTTAGGATTTTTTTTATTTTTAAGATTAGGGATTTAATGGGCTGTAAAAGAGCTAATTGCCCTTTTAAGGGCAGTAAAAGAGCTGAATGCCCTTAGGGGCAATGGGTAGTTAAGGTTTTTTTAGTGTTAGGTTTTTTTATTTGGGGGGGTTGGTTGGGTGGGGGGTTTTATTGTTAGGGGTTAATTGGTAATTTTTGTAAGTAAAAGAGCTGTTTAACTTAGGGCAATGCCCTACAAAGGCCCTTTTAAGGGATATAGGTAGTTTAATATTAGATTAGGGGGTGTTTTTATTTTGGGGGGGATTTTTTATTTTTATAGGGATTTTATTTTAGCTTTACATTTTTTATTTTTTATTTTGGATAGCTTTGTTTTTTTTTTTGTAATTTTACATTTTTTATTTTTAGTAAAATTAGCTTGGGTTTGGATTCTTTATTTAGACTGCCCTCTGGGCATTCTTATCACCTAGTACATTATAAAAAATATGGCAGTGCTGAATATGAGGTGGGCATAATATTGTTGTTGGAAGAGCATCTCGTACACACTTCGGACAGATATAAGCTTTATCTTCTGCACATAGATTTTCACATACAATGTTTTTCTTTATAAAACCTGCCCACAATCACTTGGGCAAAAACATTACATCCTCCGAAAATGTCATACAATGTTTTTCTCAACAGCAATATCACAAGCGTCACTAAAGCCAACTCACAATGACCTTTTCATTGACAACTTTTTCAGTTCTCTCCTGTATATAACTTTTTTTCTGCTATTGCTTTTATTGGAAAATGTAGAATCAGCTACACTGTAACCCCAATAAGATGTTTTGATCACCAAGAAAACCATAGCTCCTTATCCGCTGTTAGGGAAAATAAAATAAAAATAAAAAAATAGGTTGAAAGAAAATAGAATCTTAACACATCCTGCAAACCATTTGTCCATTTTGTAAACCTTTTAAAACAAAATTCCGTAATGAATAATCCGTACGATACCAACGAACTGTTCATATCGGTGTGTTCATTCCTATTTGGTAACCAAGGGGTTAAGCACTTGAAGACAGACACGAGCTAAAGCAGAGTTTACATAGGGCGACAGGGGCAGGGCTTGAATCCTATGATAACATGACGTCACGAGCAGGGAGGTGTTTGACGGAGAGCTGGTCACGTGAGAGGGCGCAGTGGTGCAACCGGTTCCTGGTTTCAGAAGCTTTCAGGAAATAGCTAGTGTGGGGTCTCTGGCAGGTGCAGAGGGGGTCGTATAGTAGCAAGAAATGGCGTCACTGTTCAAGAAGAAGACTGTGGATGGTAAGTTGTCGGTGAAACCTTTTTTTAACGTTCTGTCTGTTTACAACAAATATTCTAGTTAAAGTCAATGATGCGCCTCATACCAACCTGACTTAGAACGTTACACTCGGCAGAGTAACAACCGGGACACTCACTGCCCTGTTTTAACTTGGTGTCAATCTTGTACATGTAATTTTTTTTTTTATTGCCACTGTCCCCTTTCTATATGTCATTGTTAGTACCCACCCCTTTCTATGTGCCACTGTGCCCCACTACAGTATGTTTGTACTAACTGCTGTTGTGCTCACTTGTGTGTCTGCCACAGACAGAGCCATCATTGTGTTTTATATACTCCCTCTCTCATGTTCTACTACTGTCTTGTATGTGTGTCACTATGTTCCCCTTCCTGTGTGTTTTGTCTGTGCCTTCCTCCTGTGTGTGTGTCTCTAAGAAGATCTCCTCTCCTGTGTGTGTGCCTCTGTTACCCCCTCTCATGTGTGATTGTATGTCTTTGATCCCCTCTCCTGTTTGTGTGTGTGTCTCTGTGACCCTCTCTCCTGTATGTGTGTCACTGTAACTCCTCTCCTGCCTGTATGTGTGTCACTGTAACCTCTCTCATGTATGTGTGTCACTGTAACCCCCTCCTCCTGTGTGTGTCTCTGTGACCCTCCTCCTGTGTGTGTCTCTGTGACCCTCTGTCCTGTGTGTGTGTCTCTGTGACCCTCTGTCCTGTATGTGTGTCTCTGTGACCCTCTGTCCTGTATGTGTGTCTCTGTGACCCTCTGTCCTGTATGTGTGTCACCGTAACCCCCTCCTCCTGTGTGTGTCTCTGTGACCCTCCTCCTGTGTGTGTCTCTGTGACCCTCTGTCCTGTATGTGTGTCTCTGTGACCCTCTGTCCTGTATGTGTGTCACTGTAACCCCCTCCTGTGTGTGTGTCACTGTAACCCCCTCCTGTATGTGTGTCACTGTAACCCCCCTCCTGTATGTGTGTCACTGTAACCCCCCTCCTGTATGTGTGTCACTGTAACCCCCCTCCTGTATGTGTGTCACTGTAACCCCCCTCCTGTATGTGTGTCACTGTAACCCCCCTCCTGTATGTGTGTCACTGTAACCCCCCTCCTGTATGTGTGTCACTGTAACCCCCCTCCTGTATGTGTGTCACTGTAACCCCCCTCCTGTATGTGTGTCACTGTAACCCCCCTCCTGTATGTGTGTCACTGTAACCCCCCTCCTGTATGTGTGTCACTGTAACCCCCCTCCTGTATGTGTGTCACTGTAACCCCCCTCCTGTATGTGTGTCACTGTAACCCCCCTCCTGTATGTGTGTCACTGTAACCCCCCTCCTGTCTGTGTGTCACTGTCACCCCCCTCCTGTATGTGTGTCACTGTAACCCCCCTCCTGTATGTGTGTCACTGTAACCCCCCTCCTGTATGTGTGTCACTGTAACCCCCCTCCTGTATGTGTGTCTCTGTGACCCCCTCTCCTGTGTGTGTGTCTCTGTGACCCCCTCTCCTGTGTGTGTGTCTCTGTGACCCCCTCTCCTGTGTGTGTGTGTCTTTGTGACCCTCTTTCCTGTGTCTGTGTCTCTGTGACCCTCTTTCATGTGTGTGTGTGTCTCTTTGACCCCCTTTCCTGTGTGTGTGTGTCTCTGTGACCCCCTTTCCTGTGTGTGTGTGTCTCTGTGACCCCCTTTCCTGTGTGTGTGTGTCTCTGTGACCCCCTTTCCTGTGTGTGTGTGTCTCTGTGACCCCCTTTCCTGTGTGTGTGTGTCTCTGTGACCCCCTTTCCTGTGTGTGTGTGTCTCTGTGACCCCCTCTCCTGTGTGTATGTCTCTGTGACCCCCTCTCCTGTGTGTGTGTGTCTCTGTGACCCCCTCTCCTGTGTGTGTGTGTCTCTGTGACCCCCTCTCCTGTGTGTATGTCTCTGTGACCCCCTCTCCTGTGTGTGTGTGTCTCTGTGACCCCCTCTCCTGTGTGTGTCTGTCTCTGTGAGCCCCTTGTCCTGTGTGTGTCTGTCTTTGTCACCCCCTTCTTCTGTGTGTGTGTGTCTGTCACTCACCCCCTCTTCCTGTGCGTGTGCGCCTCTATGCCCCTCTTCCTGTGTGTTTTACCTCATACCTTTTTGTGTGTGTGTGTGTCTCTGTGTCCTATACTTGTGTGTGTCTCTGTGCTCCCCATCCTCTATCTGTGTGTGTCACTTTATTGGCCCTCATCCACTATCTCTGTGTGTGTGTCACTTTGTTGTCCCTTTTCGGTGTGTGCGTTTCACTGTGCCCCCATGTGTGCTTTTTACCATGCCCTCCAATGTACTCTCACTCCAATGAAGGTTGTGTACCTGTGCTCCGCCACGTTTTACTCCTTCCCTCACCTACGGTGTTTCTCTCAAGGCTTCTCTCCCCCCACACATGCGCTCGTGGCTCACAAGGGTCCTCCCCCTGCTTCTGCATTTTTTGTCACTGGGCTCTTTCCTTTACCTGTGTTGTCTTTCAGTGGGTTCCCCTCAAATGCGGCGTCAGTCACTGGGCTTCCCCACTACTTCTAGTGTGTCTTATAGGGCCCCTCCCACCATCACATTTAGTGTGTCTCATGGGGCTGCCTACAAAATTTAGTGTGTCTCACTGAATTCTCATTCTTCCCCCCTCCAGCTTTAGTTTGTGTTAATACGGGTTCCTCTCACTATTTAGTGTCTTTCACTGGTCTCTCCCTATTTCAGTGTGTCTCTTGGGGTCTCTCCCTACATCTGTAATGTGTCAAATAATGCCTCTTCATACCATTCTGTTCTTCACTATGTTCCGCTGATGTTTATGCGACCATACACCTTTGTGTCTGGCTGCCAGAGACTTGCACTTCTGTGTCTGCTTTTTTCTGTCAGTGTTCCAACCCCTCCTGTCATTACTCTGCATGTCACTTTAGCATCTACTTTCATTGTTGCCTTGCTGGTACATGTGTTTATTTGCTTTTTTTGCTACCACTGGAAGATGCCTGTTAGAATTAACCTCATTCATTCTTTAAGATTTTGGTTTGAGGTTCTTAGCTCTTAAATAATATATTTCTGTAAGGTTGGGGCACTACATTTTATTGTCATACAAAACTTGTTTATCACTTTGTTAAAAATGCAACTTCCTATTATTGCTATTTTTGTATGTGTCACATTATACATCTACTATCATAATAAATAGTGATCTTCTGTAATGAACCTTTCAGTAACGTTTAAATAGAACTGTATTCATTTTATGTTTATAAAATGTTTCTATGGAGATTATATATATATATATATATATATATATATATATATATATATATATATATATATATATATATATATATATATATATATATATATATATATATATATATATATATATATATATATATATATCTCTGATGAAGTGAAGGTTTTGATCCCTGGAACTTCACATATTAAATTACTTACTTAATACAAGTCCAGAGAGTGCAGATCCTTTGTTTTGTGATTATCTCTCTCCTATGCTCCTTGCATGCTGTATTGTAGGTGAGAGTGCAAATCCTATATTGTTTATATATATATATATATTTATTAATAATTATTTGGACTATTTATATATTTACGTCTGTAAAAGTGGAAAGCTTGGAGAGGGGTGGGACCAAATGTAAACAACAATATCTTATTTAATTCATGCAATAGTTATGTCACAATTCAGCTTACATGAAACCTAAAGGTAGTTTTATATAATGTTTAGTATACATAGCACTATCATAAAGATAATACAGTACTGTAATAACAAAGGTAATAGTTGATGTTTTAAATAAATGTAGACTAGCATTTGCATTTAAGAAAATCAATAACAAGGACATAGGCATAGAAGATGGTCATTTTTAATAATATATTAATGAAATAGTGTGGATTTTGTAATTCCAGATTTTGGTACTTGTTCCTGTATTTTATTATTCTGATCTCAGAAATCGCTTTTTTCTTTAACTTAAAGGGGACATGGAATCCAAAACTTTTCTTTTATGATTTAGATAGAGCATACATTTTTTTTTTTTTTAAACAACTTTATAGTTATCAAATTTTCCTCATTCTCAGTATCTTTTGTTCAAACGCAGGGACGTAAGCCCGTGAGCATGCACATATCTAGATCACTATATGGCAGTAATAGGGACGTAAGCCAGTGAGTGTACACATATCTAGATCACTATATGGCAGTAATCTTGCAAGAATGTTATCAGTTTGCAAGAGCACTAAATGGCAGCACTATTTCCTGCCAAGTAGTGATCCAGACACATACCTAGGTATCTCTTCAACAGAATACTATGGGGGGAAAAGCAAGTTTGATAATAGAAGTAAATTTGAAACATTTTAAAAAATGCATGCTGTGTCTAAATCATAAAATACATTTTTTAAATATTGTTTGCAAATTACAACATTTGTGCAACTTATCAAATTAGTCTTAAACATTCTGTATCCAGATTGCATCGTTTTTCTATATTTTTCCTTGTTAAAGAAATGTTGTAAAGCAAAAATTACATTCTTTGATTTGTTAGACCATATTATTTCTTTTTATTATCATAGCTTACTATGGGTTTAACACCCAAAAGGTGTTTAAAATGTTTCAAAATATAGAGTCCACTCAGAGCTGCAAGCTGCTCCTGAGAAGGAAACAGATGATGATTGGTGGATACGTGCAACTGTGTCTATTGATTGGCTTACCCCTTTGTTCTTCTTGAAGCTACAATGTTTGCGATTCTCATGAGGTACTTAACCTATGTGTTTAACTTTACAGTGGGGGTTAAATCCAGAAGGGTCACAATTCTTTAGAAAAAATTATCTAATGGTATGAAATAAAAAATATCCATTGAAGTCTGATATGTTTTTCTAAAGGGTTGTGATGAACCCCAGAGTAATCTAGGGTTAGCATGGTAACAATGACGTGCTATAATAGAGAATGCCATTTTTGCTTTACATTGCCCTTTTAAAGATACATGAGTCTGTTTGTTTATCTGTAATGTACAGTTTTGTATTTTTATAGTAATGTTAAATATTTTTTACCTTAAAGGGACACTGTACTCAAAAATGTTCTTTCGTGATTCACATAGAGCATGCATTTTTAAGCAACTTTCTAATTTACTCCTATTATCAAATGTTCTTCATTCTCTTGGTATGTTTATTTGAAAAGCAAGAATGTAAGTTTAGATGCCGGCCCATTTTTGGTGAACAACCTGGGTTGTCCTTGCTGATTGGTCAGCACCAATACACAAGTGCTGTCCATGGTCCTGAATCAAACATTTGCTGGCTCCTTAGCTGAGATGCCTTTTTTCAAATAAAGATAGCAAGAGAACTAATTAAAATTGATAATAGAAGTAAATTAGAAATTTGCTTAAAATTGCATGCTCTATCTGAATCATGAAAGAAAAAAATTGGGTTCAGTGTCCCTTTTAATAACCGTTATTCAATTCTGGTATGATCTGACCCCTGTACTCAAAGGGATAAGAAAGTCAACATGAAACTTGCATGATTTAGGTACAGTATGTTGTTATTTTAATGCATGTCTGTCATGCAATTTACTTTTTTTGTTGTTGAATATATACATATCCTTCACTACTGGGAGCTAGCTCATGATTGGTGGCCACATATTTGTTGTCTTTGGCGCACCAAGTATATTCAGCTAGCTCACAGTAATGTGGTGCTGTTCTGGAGCTGACTTTTAACTATTTGTTTAATATCTTTTTACAAGCAATAGTGCAATAATTAAATTAATTTGAGCCTACTGATTTCTGTGTACTAGCTGATCAGAGTTATTTATTTCCCTGACTGGAGACAAGAGTGACTTGAAGGTGTGTGGACACCCCTACTGATTGTGTTTAGGTGTTTCAGCCACATCTATTGCTAGCAGGTGCATACATTCCAGCACATAGTTATTACATTTTATAGACTAACATTAGCAGTCTGGTTGTACTTATGAGCTCAGTGACTTTAAACTTGGCAGTGTCATAGGATGCATCCTTTGCCACAAGTCAGTCTGTAAAATTACTAGATCTAGATCAAGTGTAAGTGCTATTATTGTAAAGTGTAAGTGATTAAGAGAAAACAGCAGCTTAGCCATATAGTGGCAGCCTGATCAAACACTGGGGCTCTTATTGCGTATTATCTGTTGCACCATTCACTGCAGAGTTCCAGACTGCCTCTGGAAGCAACATCAGCACAAGAACTGTGCACCAGGATGCATAACAACAAAGGTCTCCAGCACTCCAATGATTTAAAAGGCAATTTTATTTAAAGGGACAGTTCACCCAAAAACTTTCTCCCCTTTAAATTATTCCCAATGATCCTATTTACCTGCTAGTGTGTATTAAATTGGTTGCAAGTAGCTCCTTTACTCATATTTCAGCATTTGAAATAGCTGATTTAGCTTGTGGTTTCCCAACCTATACTGAAAGTTTTGATACTGGCGTATACGCTATTGACAAGCCTAAGTAAACACAGCCAGCAGAAGAGATTACACCCTAAGTGGGGGCATGATAGTTAAGTAATAAAATGATAATTTTCCATTGTTCTCTCTATGTATTGAGCTTTGGTGTTCCAGACAAATATAAGATAAGGAAGCAAGTCTGTGTACATGAAAGTGATAACATAATGAGATCTGATATTACCTGAAGCTCAACCCATTGTAATAGGCTGTGGTTTCAAAGCACAAAACCAGCTACTTCAGATACACAAATAAACCCGAAAATGCAATTTCTCAAATATTTTATACTCTGCAGTTGGTATAACAAGTCATTTAAAATACATTTATGGAAAAACAATTTTACAGTGTACTGTCCCTTTAACAAGTATTAGCAACGTTTCGACTGCCACTGGACTCTGGCGCTGTGAAAACGTATTCTCTGGAGTGAAAAGTCACGCTTCACTTTCTGGCAGTCAGGTGGAAGAATCGGGATGTGGCAGATTCCAGGAAAACGGTACCTATTGGAACACATGGTGCCTACGGTAAAATTTGGTGGAGGAGGGCTAATTGTCTGGGGCTGTTTTTTTGGGTTTAGGCAAGGCTTCTTAGTTTCAGTGAAGGGTCATCTTAATACTACAAGATAGAAAGACATTTTAGATAATTGGGTGCTTCCAACTTTGTGGCAACATCCTCTTCAAGCATGATTATGCACAAAGCAAGGTCCATAAAAACATGGGTTGATAGGTTTGGTGTGAATGTCATTGAACTCGAGTGGCCTGCTCAGAATCCTGAACTATTTTTTCAAAACCCCTTATGTACCCTCACCTGAATTAGTGAGAGAACTTTTCTCTTAAGGATAAGGGTTTAAATGCTGTCTAATATGTAGGAGGTCACCAACACTATTGGGCACCAGGGAATTTTTTGTTCCTGTTAAGAAAGTAAGGAGGTGAGTGCAACAGAAGCTACCAGCCTTGAAGGGACAGTTACGTCAAAATGAAACTTTCATGATTCAGATAGGGAATGCATACGTCAATCATCAAATTTGCTTTGTCCTCTTGGTATTCTTTATTGAAGGCTTAAAGGGACAGTCTACACCAGAATTTTTATTGTTTTAAAAGATAGATAATCCCTTTATTACCCATTCCCCAGTTTTGCATAACCAACACAGTTATATTAATATACTTTTAACCTCTGTGATTATCTTGTATCTAAGCCTCTGCAAACTGACCCTTTTTTCAGTTCTTTTGACAGACTTGCAGTCTAGCCAATCAGTGCCTGCTCCCAGATTACTTCACGTGCACGAGCACAGTGTTATCTATATGAAATATGTGAACTAACACCCTCTAGTGGTGAAAAACTGTTAAAATGCAATCTGAAAGAGGTGGGCTTTAAGGTCTAAGAAATTAGCATATGAACCTCCTAGGTTAAGCTTTCAACTAAGAATACCAAGAGAACAAAGCAAAATTGGTGATAAAAGTAAATTGGAAAATTGTTTAAAATTACATGCTCTAGCTGAATCATGAAAGTTTATTTTGGCCTAGACTGTCCCTTTAACCTCGGTAGGCTCATAGGCTGATTTCTAAGCCCTTGAAGGCCGCCTCTTATCTCAGTGCATTTTATTAGCTTTTACAGTGTGCTGGCTCATGTGTGCCATAAAGATAACATTGTGCTCACTCCCGTGGAGTTATGCATAAGTCAGCACTAATTGGCTAAAATGCAAGTTTGTATAAAGCAGTTGGATAGGGGCAGTCTTCAGAGAATTACAAGGCAATCACAGAGGTAAAAAGTGTATTAATATAACATGATGTACCTCTAAGAGGTTGTATTGCATACGTAAAGGGATATTCCAGCCAAAATTGGAATCCACATGGATGCATTTCAGTTTTGAATAGAAGCTTTTTTATAATATACACGTATTAGCAAAAATGCTTCTAATAAAAGGTATAGCTGTTTTTAAAAGTGTATTTAAGTATGCGCCATGCACTTTCCGTGCGAAATGTTAACACTAAATTATATCTTTAAATATGTTTCTATTTAAAGATATAATTAATCTATGTGCATTTAAATTTTGACCAAAATGTCCCTTTAAGCATATTCATTAGTTTGCCAAACCCAGCTGAATGCAAAGTGGTAATTTTGTAGCTCAGTGAAGTTTATTTACATTTTGCCACAGCAAAGGAAAAAGAGTAAATACAATCAAAAGGTTTTTCAAGAGATGTGTAATCTGACATGCTTTGACTTTGCAAAACCCTTTCAATTTACCTTTAAAAACTGTAAACTTTTTTTTTTTTTTTTTTAAAGTTTAATTTATGTACAGATCTTTTTCAGTGTATAGCTTAGAGAAACGGGAAACCTCACATTTCTTTCATGATTCAGAAAGAACATACAATTTTCCACCACTGAGGCACTACTCAACAGCTAGCTCTAAGTAGTGTAAGATATTTGCATATTCTTTTTCAACAAGGTATACTAAGAGAACAAAGTAAATTTGAAAATATAAATTGAGTGTCTTAAAATTCCATGTTCTATTGGAATCATGCATGTTTAATTTTGACATTCCTATCCCTTTAATTATTGACACATACATATGATGTAAACCTTGACCCATATAAATGCAACAGTTTGTTTCTATAGTTAGATATTTCCATAGTTTTATTGACTATTTCATTGGGAAACTATGACATCACTGTCTTCAGTCATCAGGTGACTAAAGAGGTTTTTTTTCAAAAGAGATCACAATTAGTGACTCATACAAGCTGGTTTGTATTAAAACAAACGGTTAATACTCTTTCCTATTCTTCATGGATGTAAAATCTGTGCTGTTTTTTTTAATATGTTTTTATTTATTAAGTTTAAATATTCAGTTCAATGTACTTTATTATGGGCAAACACAATCCCCATTCATTCCTTTTCTCATTCGACTTAGACCACATGTAAGGTGTGTCTGACCGTAACATGCTTAGCATTTTATATCAGATCAAATTACTTTTTACTGTGTGGGACGTGTGTATTCTAATTTTTTTTTTTTTTTTTTTACCAACCAATGTCCTTTTTTGCAAGATCACTTAAAAATATCTCTTCCTTAACAAGCCTACTAGTTGTACAAATCTAATTTTCAGTACTGTGATCACAAGTTTACAAGTTCTACTCCCCTATTGTGACATTGAAACACTTATGTGAGAAAACATTTCCCTTTTGAGGACTTTTCATCCCTTGTTCAGATTGATTTTCTATTTACATCCATAGGTCAATTTACCAACGATAAACAAATCGTCACAACAAATGAGCCAATTATCTGCCTTGCCCTAATGTCACTAAATAATAACAATCTAATTATATGGTAATACATTTTAAAGGGATAGTCTAGTCAAAATTAAACTTTCATGATTCAGATAGAGCAGCAACTTTATAATTCACTCCTATTGTCAATGTTTCTTTGTTCCATTGGTATCTTTATTTGAAAAAGCAAGAATGTAAGCTTAGGATCATTTAGACACAAATCGGCATGCACTGCTAGGTCCAGCAGTGCATTACTGGAAGTTATCTGTTGATAGGCGGCTATGTACACATGCCTCTTGTCATTTGTTCACTGTGTTTAGCTAGGTCCAGCAGTGCATTACTGGAAGCTATCTGATGATAGGCGGCTATGCACACATGCCTCTTGTCATTTGTTCACCACGTGTGTTTAGCTAGGTCTAGCAGTGCATTACTGGAAGCTATCTGTTGATAGGCGGCTATGCACACATGCCTCTTGTCATTTGTTCACCACGTGTGTTTAGCTAGGTCTAGCAGTGCATTACTGGAAGCTATCTGATGATAGGCTGCTATGCACACATGCCTCTTGTCATTTGTTCACCACGTGTGTTTAGCTAGGTCTAGCAGTGCATTACTGGAAGCTATCTGATGATAGGCGGCTATGCACATATGCCTCTTGTCATTTGTTCACCACGTGTGTTTAGCTAGGTCTAGCAGTGCATTACTGGAAGCTATCTGATGATAGGCGGCTATGCACACATGCCTCTTGTCATTTGTTCACCACGTGTGTTTAGCTAGGTCTAGCAGTGCATTACTGGAAGCTATCTGATGATAGGCTGCTATGCACACACGCCTCTTGTCATTTGTTCACTGTGTTTAGCTAGGTCTAGCAGTGCATTACTGGAAGCTATCTGTTGATAGGCGGCTATGCACACATGCCTCTTGTCATTTGTTCACTGTGTTTAGCTAGGTCTAGCAGTGCATTACTGGAAGCTATCTGATGATAGGCGGCTATGCACACACGCCTCTTGTCATTTGTTCACCAGGTGTGTTTAGCTAGGTCTAGCAGTGCATTACTGGAAGCTATCTGTTGATAGGCGGCTATGCACACATGCCTCTTGTCATTTGTTCACCACGTGTGTTTAGCTAGGTCTAGCAGTGCATTACTGGAAGCTATCTGTTGATAGGCGGCTATGCACACACGCCTCTTGTCATTTGTTCACTGTGTTTAGCTAGGTCTAGCAGTGCATTACTGGAAGCTATCTGATGATAGGCGGCTATGCACACACGCCTCTTGTCATTTGTTCACTGTGTTTAGCTAGGTCTAGCAGTGCATTACTGGAAGCTATCTGATGATAGGCGGCTATGCACACATGCCTCTTGTCATTTGTTCACCACGTGTGTTTAGCTAGGTCCAGCAGTGCATTACTGGAAGCTATCTGATGATAGGCGGCTATGCACACATGCCTCTTGTCATTGGTTCACAAGGTGTGTTTAGCTAGGTCTAGCAGTGCATTACTGGAAGCTATCTGATGATAGGCGGCTATGCACACATGCCTCTTGTCATTGGTTCACAAGGTGTGTTTAGCTAGGTCCAGCAGTGCATGACTGGAAGCTATCTGATGATAGGCGGCTATGCACACATGCCTCTTGTCATTTGTTCACCAGGTGTGTTTAGCTAGTTCCAGCAGTGCATTACTGGAAGCTATCTGATGATAGGTGGCTATGCACACACGCCTCTTGTCATTTGTTCACCAGGTGTGTTTAGCTAGGTCTAGCAGTGCATTACTGGAAGCTATCTGTTGATAGGCGGCTATGCACACATGCCTCTTGTCATTTGTTCACCAGGTGTGTTTAGCTAGGTCTAGCAGTGCATTACTGGAAGCTATCTGATGATAGGCTGCTATGCACACATGCCTCTTGTCATTTGTTCACTGTGTTTAGCTAGGTCCAGCAGTGCATTACTGGAAGCTATCTGATGATAGGTGGCTATGCACACATGCCTCTTGTCATTGGTTCACCAGGTGTGTTTAGCTAGGTCCAGCAGTGCATTACTGGAAGCTATCTGATAATAGGCGGCTATGTACACATGCCTCTTGTCATTTGTTCACAAGGTGTGTTTAGCTAGGTCTAGCAGTGCATTACTGGAAGCTATCTGTTGATAGGCGGCTATGCACACATGCCTCTTGTCATTTGTTCACTGTGTTTAGCTAGGTCTAGCAGTGCATTACTGGAAGCTATCTGATGATAGGCGGCTATCCACACACGCCTCTTGTCATTTGTTCACCAGGTGTGTTTAGCTAGGTCTAGCAGTGCATTACTGGAAGCTATCTGTTGATAGGCGGCTATGCACACATGCCTCTTGTCATTTGTTCACCACGTGTGTTTAGCTAGGTCTAGCAGTGCATTACTGGAAGCTATCTGTTGATAGGCGGCTATGCACACACGCCTCTTGTCATTTGTTCACTGTGTTTAGCTAGGTCTAGCAGTGCATTACTGGAAGCTATCTGTTGATAGGCGGCTATGCACACATGCCTCTTGTCATTTGTTCACCACGTGTCTTTAGCTAGGTCCAGCAGTGCATTACTGGAAGCTATCTGATGATAGGCGGCTATGCACACATGCCTCTTGTCATTGGTTCACAAGGTGTGTTTAGCTAGGTCTAGCAGTGCATTACTGGAAGCTATCTGATGATAGGCGGCTATGCACACATGCCTCTTGTCATTTGTTCACCAGGTGTGTTTAGCTAGGTCTAGCAGTGCATTACTGGAAGCTATCTGTTGATAGGCGGCTATGCACACATGCCTCTTGTCATTTGTTCACTGTGTTTAGCTAGGTCTAGCAGTGCATTACTGGAAGCTATCTGATGATAGGCGGCTATGCACACACGCCTCTTGTCATTTGTTCACCAGGTGTGTTTAGCTAGGTCTAGCAGTGCATTACTGGAAGCTATCTGTTGATAGGCGGCTATGCACACATGCCTCTTGTCATTTGTTCACCACGTGTGTTTAGCTAGGTCTAGCAGTGCATTACTGGAAGCTATCTGTTGATAGGCGGCTATGCACACACGCCTCTTGTCATTTGTTCACTGTGTTTAGCTAGGTCTAGCAGTGCATTACTGGAAGCTATCTGATGATAGGCGGCTATGCACACACGCCTCTTGTCATTTGTTCACTGTGTTTAGCTAGGTCTAGCAGTGCATTACTGGAAGCTATCTGATGATAGGCGGCTATGCACACATGCCTCTTGTCATTTGTTCACCACGTGTGTTTAGCTAGGTCTAGCAGTGCATTACTGGAAGCTATCTGATGATAGGCGGCTATGCACACATGCCTCTTGTCATTGGTTCACAAGGTGTGTTTAGCTAGGTCTAGCAGTGCATTACTGGAAGCTATCTGATGATAGGCGGCTATGCACACATGCCTCTTGTCATTGGTTCACAAGGTGTGTTTAGCTAGGTCCAGCAGTGCATGACTGGAAGCTATCTGATGATAGGCGGCTATGCACACATGCCTCTTGTCATTTGTTCACCAGGTGTGTTTAGCTAGTTCCAGCAGTGCATTACTGGAAGCTATCTGATGATAGGTGGCTATGCACACACGCCTCTTGTCATTTGTTCACCAGGTGTGTTTAGCTAGGTCTAGCAGTGCATTACTGGAAGCTATCTGTTGATAGGCGGCTATGCACACATGCCTCTTGTCATTTGTTCACCAGGTGTGTTTAGCTAGGTCTAGCAGTGCATTACTGGAAGCTATCTGATGATAGGCTGCTATGCACACATGCCTCTTGTCATTTGTTCACTGTGTTTAGCTAGGTCCAGCAGTGCATTACTGGAAGCTATCTGATGATAGGTGGCTATGCACACATGCCTCTTGTCATTGGTTCACCAGGTGTGTTTAGCTAGGTCCAGCAGTGCATTACTGGAAGCTATCTGATAATAGGCGGCTATGTACACATGCCTCTTGTCATTTGTTCACAAGGTGTGTTTAGCTAGGTCTAGCAGTGCATTACTGGAAGCTATCTGTTGATAGGCGGCTATGCACACATGCCTCTTGTCATTTGTTCACTGTGTTTAGCTAGGTCTAGCAGTGCATTACTGGAAGCTATCTGATGATAGGCGGCTATCCACACACGCCTCTTGTCATTTGTTCACCAGGTGTGTTTAGCTAGGTCTAGCAGTGCATTACTGGAAGCTATCTGTTGATAGGCGGCTATGCACACATGCCTCTTGTCATTTGTTCACCACGTGTGTTTAGCTAGGTCTAGCAGTGCATTACTGGAAGCTATCTGTTGATAGGCGGCTATGCACACACGCCTCTTGTCATTTGTTCACTGTGTTTAGCTAGGTCTAGCAGTGCATTACTGGAAGCTATCTGTTGATAGGCGGCTATGCACACATGCCTCTTGTCATTTGTTCACCACGTGTCTTTAGCTAGGTCCAGCAGTGCATTACTGGAAGCTATCTGATGATAGGCGGCTATGCACACATGCCTCTTGTCATTGGTTCACAAGGTGTGTTTAGCTAGGTCTAGCAGTGCATTACTGGAAGCTATCTGATGATAGGCGGCTATGCACACATGCCTCTTGTCATTTGTTCACCAGGTGTGTTTAGCTAGGTCTAGCAGTGCATTACTGGAAGCTATCTGTTGATAGGCGGCTATGCACACATGCCTCTTGTCATTTGTTCACTGTGTTTAGCTAGGTCCAGCAGTGCATTACTGGAAGCTATCTGATGATAGGCGGCTATGCACACATGCCTCTTGTCATTTGTTCACTGTGTTTAGCTAGGTCCAGCAGTGCATTACTGGAAGCTATCTGATGATAGGCGGCTATGCACACATGCCTCTTGTCATTGGTTCACCAGGTGTGTTTAGCTAGGTCCAGCAGTGCATTACTGGAAGCTATCTGATGATAGGCGGCTATGTACACATGCCTCTTGTCATTTGTTCACCAGGTGTGTTTAGCTAGGTCTAGCAGTGCATGACTGGAAGCTATCTGTTGATAGGCGGCTATGCACACATGCCTCTTGTCATTTGTTCACAAGGTGTGTTTAGCTAGGTCTAGCAGTGCATTACTGGAAGCTATCTGTTGATAGGCGGCTATGCACACACGCCTCTTGTCATTTGTTCACAAGGTGTGTTTAGCTAGGTCCAGCAGTGCATTACTGGAAGCTATCTGATGATAGGCGACTATGCACACACGCCTCTTGTCATTTGTTCACCAGGTGTGTTTAGCTAGGTCTAGCAGTGCATGACTGGAAGCTATCTGATGATAGGCGGCTATGCACACATGCCTCTTGTCATTTGTTCACCAGGTGTGTTTAGCTAGGTCCAGCAGTGCATTACTGGAAGCTATCTGATGATAGGCTGCTATGCACACACGCCTCTTGTCATTTGTTCACCAGGTGTGTTTAGCTAGGTCCAGCAGTGCATTACTGGAAGCTATCTGATGATAGGCGGCTATGCACACATGCCTCTTGTCATTTGTTCACCAGGTGTGTTTAGCTAGGTCTAGCAGTGCATTACTGGAAGTTATCTGTTGATAGGCGGCTATGTACACATGCCTCTTGTCACTTGTTCACAAGGTGTGTTTAGCTAGGTCTAGCAGTGCATTACTGGAAGCTATCTGATGATAGGCGACTATGCACACATGCCTCTTGTCATTTGTTCACTGTGTTTAGCTAGGTCCAGCAGTGCATTACTGGAAGCTATCTGTTGATAGGCGGCTATGCACACATGCCTCTTGTCATTTGTTCACCACGTGTGTTTAGCTAGGTCTAGCAGTGCATTACTGGAAGCTATCTGTTGATAGGCGGCTATGCACACATGCCTCTTGTCATTGGTTCACAAGGTGTGTTTAGCTAGGTCTAGCAGTGCATTACTGGAAGCTATCTGATGATAAGCTGCTATGCACACATGCCTCTTGTCATTTGTTCACTGTGTTTAGCTAGGTCCAGCAGTGCATTACTGGAAGCTATCTGATGATAGGCGGCTATGCACACATGCCTCTTGTCATTGGTTCACAAGGTGTGTTTAGCTAGGTCCAGTAGTGCATTGCTGCTCTTATGCTGACTTTAATTATGGGGCTGCTCTTTTTTTCGGTACATAACAAATATTAAACTTTGGCTGGTTTTGTAAGTCTGTTTCAGATATCACAATCCTTAAATGCTTCTGATATTAATAACCCACAAGCATGAAATTGTTACTGCCCAAAACAGTATGAAATCCTTATGTGCCTTTTGACTTTTTAAGTCAGAGACCTGTATGTTATCTATTTTTTTTATAGTGTGTAGTGATTCTGTAGGCGAAATATTTCTCAACCAAGGTCCTCATGCACCTCCAGCAGGCCAGGTTTTCATTACAGCTGAACTAAAACACAGGTGAAATGATCAGCTGATCAGTAACCATGGTAACTAACCTGCTCTCACCCATCAGCTGATTATTTCACTTGTGCTCTAGTTCAGCTATAATAAAAACTTGGCCTGTTAGGGGTACTTTAGGGCCGCAATTAAGCAACACTGCTCTACACCATAGAGCGATATACAGGGAGTGCAGAATTATTAGGCAAATGAGTATTTTGACCACATCATCCTCTTTATGCATGTTGTCTTACTCCAAGCTGTATAGGCTCGAAAGCCTACTACCAATTAAGCATATTAGGTGATGTGCATCTCTGTAATGAGAAGGGGTGTGGTCTAATGACTTCAACACCCTATATCAGGTGTGCATAATTATTAGGCAACTTCCTTTCCTTTGGCAAAATGGGTCAAAAGAAGGACTTGACAGGCTCAGAAAAGTAAAAAATAGTGAGATATCTTGCAGAGGGATTCAGCACTTTTAAAATTGCAGAGCTTCTGAAGCGTGATCATCGAACAATCAAGCGTTTCATTCAAAATAGTCAACAGGGTCGCAGGAAGCGTGTGGAAAAACCAAGACTCAAAATAACTTCCCATGAACTGAGAAAAGTCAAGCGTGCAGCTGCCAAGATGCCACTTGCCACCAGTTTGGCCATATTTCAGAGCTGCAACATCACTGGAGTGCCCAAAAGCACAAGGTGTGCAATACTCAGAGACATGGCCAAGGTAAGAAAGGCTGAAAGACGACCACCACTGAACAAGACACACAAGCTGAAACGTCAAGACTGGGCCAAGAAATATCTCAAGACTGATTTTTCTAAGGTTTTATGGACTGATGAAATGAGAGTGAGTCTTGATGGGCCAGATGGATGGGCCCGTGGCTGGATTGGTAAAGGGCAGAGAGCTCCAGTCCGACTCAGACTCCAGCAAGGTGGAGGTGGAGTACTGGTTTGGGCTGGTATCATCAAAGATGAGCTTGTGGGGCCTTTTCGGGTTGAGGATGGAGTCAAGCTCAACTCCCAGTCCTACTGCCAGTTTCTGGAAGACACCTTCTTCAAGCAGTGGTACAGGAAGAAGTCTGCATCCTTCAAGAAAAACATGATTTTCATGCAGGACAATTCTCCATCACACACGTCCAAGTACTCCACAGCGTGGCTGGCAAGAAAGGGTATAAAAGAAGAAAATCTAATGACATGGCCTCCTTGTTCACCTGATCTGAACCCCATTGAGAACCTGTGGTCCATCATCAAATGTGAGATTTACAAGGAGGTTAAACAGTACACCTCTCTGAACAGTGTCTAGGAGACTGTGGTTGCTGCTGCACGCAATGTTGATGGTGAACAGATCAAAACACTGACAGAATCCATGGATGGCAGGCTTTTGAGTGTCCTTGCAAAGAAAGGTGGCTATATTGGTCACTGATTTGTTTTTGTTTTGTTTTTGAATGTCAGAAATGTATATTTGTGAATGTTGAGATGTTATATTGGTTTCACTGGTAAAAATAAATAATTGAAATGGGTATATATTTGTTTTTTGTTAAGTTGCCTAATAATTATGCACAGTAATAGTCACCTGCACACACAGATATCCCCCTAAAATAGCTAAAACTAAAAACAAACTAAAAACTACTTCCAAAAATATTCAGCTTTGATATTAATGAGTTTTTTGGGTTAATTGAGAACATGGTTGTTGTTCAATAATAAAATTAATCCTCAAAAATACAACTTGCCTAATAATTCTGCACTCCCTGTATATGTGTTTTTTTTTTTTAAGGGATTTGAACATGATCATTATTGATATTGTAGTCAAAATACAGCTATCATGTGACAATACTTTATCATGGAGGTGGGAGGGTGAAGAGGGATCCTTACACTACAAAAATTAAAAAATATATATATTTTTTAAAAAAAAGAAGCCCTAAGTACCTAAGATGGAGGTGACCAGGAGAGAGCTGTTTGGAAGGCGTCAGGTAGGGATCAGAGGTGGGAGGTGTCATGTGGGAGGGTAATCACTACACTACAGCAAGAATGTAACCTTACAAGCTAACTGATTAACCCGTTTCCTGCCGGGGAGTTTTAGAATGGTTACCAAAGCCATGCATGTCTGCAATTTTTGAACAAATTGATCCCCAGAGAAGCTTTTACAACCATTTTTTCCTAAGACTACAGTAGTTGTGTATAAACAACTTTAGTGAGAAAGTTTTTATGGAATGGCGACCAAATAGTGCCATGAAAAATACCTTGGGTTATCTACTTTAAAAATATAGTTGGGGGGAGTGGCCAAGCCGTCGCCACGAGCAGTCATGAATTTTAGCAGCTCCATATGAGACTTTAGTTTTATGCTAAATATTTCTAAGCTAACGCTTTATACAATAATATAACTGGAGGTATAGGCTAAGAAGAAGCTCTGGAGCCAGAGGACACCTCTTTCTGCCTTGTTCCAGCCCTCAGAATAATTTACTGAGACCGCTGGTGGCGGCCTACACCAGTTCATCAATACCCCGAAACCCCCCCCCCCCCCCCCGGTCGGAGTTCGGGCTGGGTAAAAGCAGCTCTTGTCTGCAAGTGTACTTTAACTGCAGCGACCCACCACGCAGTTTGTGATTTGAGAAACATGGAGATTGCTTTACTATCATTATTACATGATTTGATGGATACTCGCTTTGCTCAGCTATCTCAATATGTGGTGGATTATGTCAGCACTGCGAAGTCTGATCACAATTTTCAAGATGGCGACTTACTTTCATTGCCTTCAGCTGATGACAGCTTACAACCTGGAAATTCTCCTGAGCCGAATATAACCTCGAATCAGCTGGCGCGGGAGGTAGCTGCGCTTAAGACTCCTGCTCAAGTTGGCTATGTGAACATTACCTCAACCATGTCGAGCGGGTAGCAGAGTGAGGCTAGGGACGATCGTGTCCAGAAGTGTTGGAGTCCCCCGAGTGAGGTGCATCGTATAGCAGTAAGGGGGAAGGAGCAGCTTGGAGTCTTTAACTTCACAATGGAGTTTTCTCTTGGTTTGTCATTGCTCTTGTTGGAGCGGAGTGACTGTGTGATTTATTCTTCCTCCTATCTAAGGCTTTTCAGGGCTCTGCTGGTGCCGCATCATGGAGTAAGATGTTCCTTGGGAGGTCAATCAAACCCTAAGACCGGTGTAGGGTATTCTCCTGCTGAGGGAAATGAGATGCCATAAAGTGTATAGTGCTCATGTATGTGGATATTTTTATCGAACATTTGGAGGATCGCTAGGGGGTAAATGGATCTGTGTGATTATTAGCCAAATGATTGTTCCTAGGAGGATACATGACAAAGTACTGCTAATAATATTGAACTCTTGGATTCTTTCATATTTGCATTTATACAGTTAATAATATCAGTTGCCAATATAAGAGTTTGTGATACAGGACTTAGTGATCCTTTCCCTATGATTAAAATGGATGGCCTAACTGCATCGGCGCTTTATAAGAGGGTCTGCCTAGATCAGTCCTATATTTATATTGTACTTTCCCTTTCTACTTTACACCTAAGTTATATATTTCATAAACACAGCATATGTCTTAGGCGCTATTTGGAAGCATACTTAGGATTTGTTTTTCACTGTACAGGTCTTTTCTTTCTGTTATTGCTGTATTACATGAAGTCATATGGCCTGTTAGATTTTAACTGTATATATATATATATATATATATATATATATATATATATATATATATACATAATGTTTGTGCTTATAATACAGGGTAATGCAAAGGGTGATACAAAACAGAGGCACTTTAACATTATTTTATAGTTTTATAGTAACATGGAAGGAAAATCCCTTTAACTAGGATTACAGAAACTGGTCTAGGTACATTTTCCACACTAAGTGTCTCTACTTCAGTTAATTCCTTATAAATAGTTATTCTTACTACTATATGACACGTACCCTTTGTTTGTTTGATAGGGGGAAGAGGACTAGCTGTGTGCACCTTTACATTATTTAACTTTTCAGTCACTAGTTATTTTGCTATGAACGGCGGCAACTATTTGTCATGTAGTATTCGAATTTCAGCGATATTTGTATTTAGTATCACACTGTGCACTCAGCCTCTCCGTAGCTCCCCAGTTTAGTATGCTGTATCATTTGCATTTACTACTGCTAATGTTTGATACCAAGCAGTACTTCCCTGATGTTATACCTACTATAAGATATAAATATATAAAAAGAGGAATTTTATGCTATACTACAGAATACAGATTATGTGCTGTGGTCCGAAAGTGACCGTATATCACTATAGACTTTTTACATCCAGCCACCCAAGATATAGTCCATTGGTTCTTTAGTAGCCTATATATTACTCGGGAGGTATATAACATTTTATACCATACTTGCATACCTCCGTCTATACTGATGAGTACGTTAGGGTCCAGAGAGTGGCCAATGAATAGCTAAGGAGGTCTCTATAAATATATAAAAAGAGGTTTAGGATATATTTGCCTGTAATTCCTAGGTTTATAGGTTGTTACTTAAATCTGTTTAAATTAGAGTACTTATGTAACTCATTGTTGTATATTTTCTTCCTATTAAGGTACAAAAATTGTTGTTATACCTGTTCATATTGTGCTGTGGCAGATTATCTTTGTAATGTACATTTCGCTACAAACCTCAATAAAATAAAAAAATTAAAATATATATATATATATATATATATATATATATATATATATATATATATATATATATATATATATATATATATATATATATATAGTTTTTGATATGTAAAGCAAAAAAAAACAGAGGCTCTATTTCTGTTTTAACCTCTTAAGGACATATGACGGAATTTTTCCGTCATAAAACAATTGAGCAAACTGAAAGCTGTGTCCTTAAAGGGTTAACTAGGTGACAGCAAAAATGCTACACATTCTCTGGTACTTTTGTCATATTTTTTTCTCTGAAATTCCCAGTAGCAAAGGGGTTAATGGTCCCTCATTTGATAGAAGTATTTTACTGTAGGAATAGTTTGCACAAGACACCAAGATGGTAACCATGGACAACCTTATCTCACCCCATCCACTGCTTAAAGAACAGTTGTTACTCGAAAGAGGGTAACCCATCCTATTATGCAAGTGACAGTTAGTACAATTAGTATTAACAGAGATGTTTTAAAAAACCTTTGCACTTGTGCTATTAACATCACAACCACTTTAAGGGCTCTATTTATCAAGGTCTGTCGGACCTGATCCGACAGTGCGGATCAGGTCCTACAGAGCTCACAAGAGCTGCTGGTGCAACGCCACCCCCTGCAGACTCGTGGCCAATAGGCCGCCAGCAGGGGGTGTCAATCAACCCGATCGTACTCTATCAGGTTGATTTCCGACGATGTCTGTCCGCCTGCTCAGAGCAGGCAGACAGGTTATGGAGCAGCGGTCTTTGTGACCGCTGCTTCATAACTGCTGACTGACTGAAGACTCGCCAGAAACACGGGGCCATCAAGCTCCATCCGGAGCTTGTTAAATAGAGCCCTAGATCTCTTATCTCCAGATTCAGTGAACTTGTCTATCTAAATCTACTCCTCTGTTAGACAAAGCAAAAGAAATGAGTTTTATACCCAAAACTTATTTTGTTTAAAAAAAAAAAAAAAATGTTCAGAATTTAAAGGGAATGACAAACCATTTTTTTTTATTGATTTAAAAAAATATTTTTAAAGGGTTATGAAATCCAATTTTTTTTTTTTTAATTATTCCGATAAACCATTTGATTTTAAATAACTTTCCAATTTACTTCTACTATCTAATATGCTTAATTATCTTGGTATCCTTTGATGAAGGAGCCTCAATGCACTACTGGGAGCTAGCTGAACACTGGGGAAGCCAATAAGATAAGACATATACTGTATGTACAGCAACCAATTAACAGCTCCCAGTAGTACTTTGCTGCTCCCAAGCCTACATAGGTATACTTTTTAACAGTGGATACCAAGAGAACAAAGCAAATTACATAATAGAATTAAATTGAAAATTGTTTAAAATTTAATTCTCTATCTGAATGGAAGGAAAATGTTGGGTTTCATGTTCCCTTAAATTGAGCTTTGATCAGTATAAGAAATTGGTATCATTTTCTGATATGTATGCAACAAGTCTTACCTGTGTACTATAAGAGGGTAGTGTGCTAATTTGTCACAAAACCTGAGAATAACAACTCAGAAGCATTTTTGCAAATGTACTTTTCAAATGTGACTTTGTCCCTTTAAATAATAATGACTACTACTGATTTGTTTTATTTCTCTATGTTCTGATCTCTTTTTAATGTTTTATATCTGCAGGGCAGAATTGATTATCAGTAGTGGTAGTTATAAGTACATTTCTGTGTAATAAATGCAATGAACAGTATTAATGTAGTAGCTGAATGCCCTTGAAACTATGGTAATGCTTGTAAAGCCTGTAATTAGGATTTTTTTCTAAAATGTTCCAGCTTTACATCATTTTATTTCAGAAACTGAAAACAGCAAAGATTTTAAAGTGTTCCAAAACGTTAAGCGTCTGCTGGTGGTATAAAAAAATGAAGAAAAAAATGTTCATAGTAACAACATCCTGATTTTAATTGTATTAATACATTTAGAATAAATAGGGGCTTGGTAAATCCTTACAATCAGTCCTAGAATGTTACTTCTAACCTTTAAAAGTGAAATACATGTTTTAAGCCCTAGACTGTGTGTAGATAGATTTGATCATTGCTTAAAGGGCATTGTAGTTGTTCTCTATGTATAATCTACAATAGTGTGTTTCAGCATCTATCAAAGTTTTTTTGTTCTTGGAAAAATGTGTTTTTGTCCTGAATTAATCAACATTTTCTTGCTAGGATTGTAGTGGCATGTCCCTCTCAACCAATGCAGCTGAAGGAGTTGTCCTTATAAGCCCAGTGTGCATTAGCGACAACTGATACTGCTATATTGGTTTCAGTTTCAATTTAAACAGCTTATACTTAAAGGGATACTAAACACATTTGTGATTCGGATAGAGCATGCAATTTTGATCAACTTTCTAATTTACTCCTATTATCAAAATGTCTTTGTTTTCTTGCTATCATTATCTTTATAACAAGAATGTAAGTTTAGGAGCCGGAACATTTTTGGTTTAGCACTTGGGTTGCACTTGCTTATTGGTGGCTAAATGTAGCCACCAATCAGCAAGCGCTATCCAGGGTTCTGAACCAAAAATGAGCCTGCTCCTTAGCTTAGATTCCTGCTTTTTTAAAAATAAAGATAGCAAGAGAACAAAGAAAAATTGATAAGAGGAGTAAATTAGAAAGTTGCTTAAAATTGCATGCTCTATTCGAATCACGAAAGAAAAAAAAAATTGTGTTTAGTATCCCTTTAACAGTAGACATGTGCATTTGTCTCCTTTGTAAGTAAACCAATGCTGAAGATGATGGCCACCAGTGGCATTCAGCTTTTTTCAGAGCTGGATTTCTTCCTGTGAAAGTGCAGCAGACTAATAACGGGATTTGCACATAACCTAGTGTGTTGCATTTTCAGAAGAAGAAATCTGTCTCTGAAAATAGCCGAATGCCGCTGGCAGCCGCAATATTCGGCATTGGGTTACTCACAAAGGAGACAAATGCACATGTCTACTTAACACCTTCAGGGCGTAACTATAGTGTTCATATCGGAACAGCCCAGCGCTGTTAGGACAGCATGAAACGTTGTTACAGCTTTAAGGGGGTAGCAAACCTCTTCTAATTACAATATTATTCTTGAAATAAATTCACATACTAGGTGAGTGTGGAAATATTTGAATACATTATCACCTTGTTTTCTGCAATTGCTTTTCAATAGCCTAACTCCACCCACTGCATGCATTATTTGGAAGAGCCAATCAGGACTTATTATAGTAGAAAAATCAAGCCACTGTCATTTTGTTAACAATAGTTCTATTGTTTTGCAGTTTATCTAACAATATTTACTGAGGTCAGCGATATTTGTAGGAGGGTTAGGCTTGTGAAGCCTGTTGTGCGCTTCCAATACTCTTCATTTTCAGTGTTAAATAGAGGAAAGGGGCAAAATAAATAACTGAAGAGTATTGTGAATTTATTCACTATGCAAAGTGTTTTTACTGTCCCTCTTTTTAATTTGTTTTTTTTTTTTTTCATGAAAAAAGGTGTTTAAATTTTGGTTTCATTTTTACGTACAGTTTCCCTTTAAGTGGTGATCTCACCGGGGACATAACCTTGGGATATTCTACATTGCAGTGTTAGCATGTCAGTGTTGTGTTTTTTTTTTTTTTTATAAATCACTGAGAGAGAATATATTGTTATGTAAGAGAATAAGGGTTATTAAAGCAGAGTGTATGGTAAAATCACAGCATCCATACAGTAAACAAGATATGGGCACATCTGTTCATGAATGTGCGTTTGCAGCACCAATTAACCAGCCTAAGCAAATGTGATTGGCTATTAGAATAACTACATGTACTTTAAACATGATTTTTTTGGGGGGAGTGTGTTATTGACCGAAAAACTCTCTTCAAAACAATTATTTGTAATGATTTTGTAAGTACCTTATTTAATGCGTTTTACATGCAGAACTGTATTCTGCTAATGCTACTGTTTTATAACAGATATCACTTTATTTTTTGTCAGTGTAGCTATAGTAAGCTATAACATTTTACTCTGCATAGTGTAATAAAGCAACCGTTCAGAAAGGAATCATTTTCTAAGCCATTTCACAAATTTCATCCCCCCCAGATATAATAAGGGAGCAGAATAAAGAGTTGAGAGGCACACAACGAGCTATAACCAGAGATCGAGCAGCCTTGGAGAAACAAGAAAAACAGATGGTAAGTGAAGTAGAAAAACTGTCTACTTTAATAGGTAGTTCACCTTTTGTTAGAGATGAGACGTGTGTTAAATCAAGGGTGGCTTCTAAACAAAAGGGCTAAGGATATCTTATTCCACTGTGTGAAGGGCATCAGAATTATTTTTACAATATTCATTTGGGTTGTTTTAATGGTCATTATGGAATACATTTAATCTGATGTAATAGAGTAAGCACAGGCTAAAATACCTTGAGTTTTACTAATTATTTCCATGGCTTAATTTTTTCCCCAGCCACCACTAATCTCTTTCTCTTCTGCTATTTTTATTAAATCACTAAAATAATTTTCTTTGAGTAATTGTTATATAAAATGCCACTTTGTTTCAGCTTTATTTAAAATGATTTTTTCATTATACAAATTAAACGTTTAATTAAAAAAGAAAAAGACAACTTTCCAATTGTACTTCTCTTATGAAAAAATGCAGGTAGGTAGGCTTAGGAACATGCACGAGACTGTAGCACTAGGCATCGATGGTTGCTATACACTTTTCAGCTCTGTAAAGTGTTCTCCACTGAACATTTTGCCTGCTGGGTGGTTTATGAAGTAGCCGGTTGGTGTTATGAAGTAGCCGGGTGGGGGCAGTAATATTTTCTAATATTATATAATTTCCAGCTATCCAAAGCAAAAATTAATTGCATAATTTAACATAAATGTACTTAAAGTGAAAATAAATCCTAGCGTTTTACAAACGCTAGGATTCACTTTTGAAACAAATAAAGGGGACTTTCATTCATGAAGTATAAGATACTTCATGTAGATTTATTTGTTTTAACTGATCTCCGTTCTTAGCTGCTACAGCAGCACACGGCTTACAAAATTGTTTGCTAAGAGGTGACGTTTTCACCTCTTAGCCAGTAGCAGTGCAGTAAATCCGGCTCCTATGGGCGCCAAGAAGGATTTACTGCACGATTCCTGGGGAGAACAATGCTATATGAAAGTAGTGTATGTACTTGTTGCAAAACTCCTGCTATATAGCATTTCAGAATTTTACCTAAATATACCCTTCAAAGAAGGATACAAAGAGAAAACTATCTGAATTAAGAAAGTAAAATTGTCTTACATGTCCCTTAAATTAGTCTGATAGATCTGCATAAAACTGACAGGACTGACTTTAAACTAGACTAACTGTATTTACATAAAGATACAGTGGCTTAATTTTAGTATTCTACTGACATAATATTAGTATTTTTTTTTTTTTTTTGTAAGAAGTTCTTAAAACATTTTTGTACATGGTTTTTAAGAAAAGGAACAAGGACAGGAAAGGCAAGAGCAGGCTCCATGTACTAAGCAGCGTAAGCTGCTTTGGAACCCTTGTGAGGCAGATTCGCACGTGTTAGCCTGCTTCCCGTTGTGTAAGAAGCAGCGGTTATTAGACTGCTGCTTCTTACAATCACCGCCACCTCTGGGTTGGTGGAGAGAAATCGCCCTGAGCTTGCTTGCTTGGGGTGATTAACAGACCCTTCTCTCGAGCGATTGCTCTTGCGAGGGAAGGGGACGACCTTACACTCACTTGAGCGTGTAACAGTACATATGGGCAGCGGACAAACAGGGTCCACTGCCCATATGCCACAAAGCCGTGTGGACAAGCTCTCAAGTTGAGAACCTTGTTTGCTTGCACATTAATAAATAAGTGCCACTGTATTTAAAAACTTTGCAGGGAGCAGGTGGTGTCAATGTGGGGCATCCCAATAACCAAATTGTTTCTCAATTATGTTCCAAAACAGGACAAACTGGTGTGAAGCTATAATGATCTGGCTTATGCAAAATGTACTTAAAAGGCAAATAAAAGGGAATTTGAAATTTACAATATTGGATTTCAAATTCCATTTAGAGTTATAAGTGGTTACTGCTGGCTTCAGAGCATATGCAAGTGCACACATTTTAATAAAAATAACTGTACAAGTTAAGTTAACAACTAGACTTTTTTGAGTTGTTTGCATGAAGGCCCTGGTAGGCCTATCTGTTTCACCTTAGAAAATTAGTTAAATGTTCTGTATCCAGGTTTATAAAATCTGGAATTCATTGCACACAGTTTAACTGTAAATACTTGGCGGGCCACATGCCTGTATATATTACCCCCTTTGCACCTTGCCCTGGGCTTTAATACCGTTAGGAGGGCATGGAACGTTGTACCATATATGACGTCCTGCAGCTTCCCCCTTTGACATAGGTAAGGATTGGCCTGAGGTGTGTGCCTAGCAGTGTAAACAGTCCTCCATGATCCAATCCTGGTCTTGAAAACATGGGATTGCATCAATGTGATTTCATTTTTACAAATAGTTACAATGTGAACACATCATTCTGCCACAAAGGGCTCTTAATGTGCATAATGGTTAAGATTTTGTTTTGTTGAAGGTGAAACATGTCAAGATCTACGGATCATATTCCTGACCAGCATGCCTGGATAAGCATTGTGATTTTACAGGACATAATTTATTGATCTATTAGTGAACTTTTATTTTACAGACAATAATATATATTGTTTTTAATTAGGAAATGGAAATAAAAAAGATGGCAAAGACGGGTAACAAAGATGCATGTAGAGTTCTGGCAAAGCAACTTGTGCAACTTCGTAAGCAGAAAACTCGTACTTTTGCTGTAAGTTCAAAGGTTACGTCCATGTCAACACAAACCAAAGTCATGAGCTCTCAGATGAAGATGGCAGGTGCAATGTCCACTACAGCAAAGGTAAGAATTGGTCTGTGCTAGAATTCTAGCATTTTACAGGTAGCATACATATGGTTTATTACCTATCGTTTGCAATAATAAATATTTTAAGCAATTAAAAAAACTTATAACCCCTTCATATAATGCAAACTCTACATCATTTTTTTTTTAACAAAATATGAAAGCAGTTAATTCTGTAAAGGCTTTTTTAAAACTATTTTGTCAGGTTGTGGTAAGAAGTTTTTACAATTCTGTCTAAATGCTTTATTCCTCAGACAATGCAAGCAGTGAACAAAAAAATGGATCCACAGAAAACCCTTCAAACAATGCAAAATTTCCAGAAGGAAAACATGAAAATGGAAATGACTGAGGAGATGAGTAAGTTTGTGTTTTTATTATGTGGAAATTAAGTCATAAAGTACTTATTGCTACAATTAGGAATCAGGAAACTATAGCTCCAAAAATTCTAGTTGTGGCTCTTAACATTTTTGGCCCACATGCATTATAAGGTGAGCAGACAAGCTTCTCAACTTGAGAAGTTGTCCGCTCGTCTTTGTGGTATACGGGCAGTGGATTCTGTTTGTCTGCTGCCCCGTATGTATCCTTATGCACATTCAAGTGAGTGTGTAAATCCTGCCTTTTCTCTTGCACAGCCAATCACAGGAGAGAAGGGTATGTCAATCACCCTGAGTGAGCTCATGGTAATTTCTCTCCGCCACCTCAGAGGTGGCGCAGAGTGTTAGCAGCAGTGGTCTTTGACAGCTGCTTCTTACATTGCGAGAAACAGGCTTGCATGTGCGAACCTGCCCCACAAGGGCTCCGGAGCAGCTTAAACTGCTTTGTACATGAAGCCCCTTTGTATTCTTGTGCATACTTACCTATGTACAGCCATTCACAAGCTACTAACAAGTGTTGCTGATGTTTTAATCTTCTCAGTTGCTCATGAGTTTTGAAATAAATTTTGAAATTCCGACCTTCCACACAATACTTTCTACAACCATGTAAAATCCTGCCTTTGCATCTTATTATTGTAGTGTATAGGTGCACACATTTCCCCTGCTAAATTCTGCTATAGTTTATTAAAATAGTCATAAACCTTGCTGGCCTCTATGCCGTGAGCAAGACATAGCTTGATAAAACGCCTGTCTTCAGGGTCAACCAGTGGATTTGCAGCTAAAATGGGTCAGTTTGACTGACTGGACCATATGTAATGATTGCAGATCTGAAATCTAATCTCTAACCTGGAAAACAATGGGCATACTATGGAGTTGTGTTTTTATTATTATTATTATTATCCTTCTTATCAAACAATATAAGGTGTGCACTTGACTAAAACAAATCAAAATATAATCTTAAATGTAACTTGTAATAAACATGAGTCCCACAAACTCTGTTCACGGAGAAAACATCCCTTGAGAGCTGTTATTAAAAGGGACAGTATACACCTATTTTCATATAACGGCATGTAATAGACACTACAATAAAGAAGAATATGCACAGATACTGATATAAACATCCAGTATGAAACTTTTTTTAAAAACTTACTTGGAAGCTCCCAGTTTAGCACTGTTGATGAGGTTAGTCTGGGACAACCAGTGAAAGGGACTGAGAAAACAGAAAGAGAAGACACTCCCCCCTTCCCCCTCTTTGCATATGAAAAGACAGATAACATAAGAAGGAGCCAGCAGAAGTCTGTAAACGCATGTATACATCTGACACTGTGGGGCTTGGTTAGGAGTCTGAAACTATACATTTTTTACAAAAACACTACCAGATGGGCTATATAAACGGATAATCTACAAAACATTTATGCAAAGAAAAATCTAGTGTACAATGTCCCTTTAAGAATACTGGATTGCAAGCATTGCATATTCTCTGTAAGATATAAAACAAAGATGGTGCCTCGTACATATATCTGTTTGCCACTAATATAGATGGTATATACCAAGTGAACTCATTGGAATTGTATAATTTTCACTTTGTGTTTTCCAGCAAATAATTGCACAATTCCTGTGAATTTATCTGTTGGGTATCCTTGCTTCCATTGGAGTAACTGGGGTCTGCCAGCTGAGGGCCTTTCTTGTTAGTGATGGATTTTCTTTCTACTATCTATATTCTTGGCAAACCGTATTAGTCTATAGGACACCTTCTTTGTTTTATATTTTGCAGGTTATTAACCTTATGTTTTTTTTTAAACACTCGGCATATTCTGCAGTGTCCTGTAGTGGTCCCTTTCCACTGTACCAATGTTGTTATATTTAAGAAATCAAACAGTGTTCCCATTCTCAGAGGTGGTTGTGGTTGTTTTGTGAAAACAAGACAGATAAAGGGGTACTGAAAATATGTGTAGAACTATCTTAGGTTCAGGGCTAGAGAAACTTTGTGTTAAAATATCTTCAAACATATGCAAACACACAGATAACCTATACAGTCATCCATATTATTACTTAGATTCTCCATAAAGAATACTGATTTAACAATTGACTTAGCTTTTTCATATTATATCAGTGACAGTGTTATAATGGTGTGTGTACATACAAATACACTGTTAAAGCCCTCCACCTGCTGGCTAACAGGCTTGTTGTTAAGGAAATATAAATCTGACGCGAGGGAAACAATAAGTAATAAATAGCTCCATATTTCCTCCAGTTTAGTAGAAAGTAATAATTGTGTTAAACATGATTTTTTTATTTTTATTTTAAAAGTGTATGATTTGTGTGTGTAATTCTAATGTTTTTTTATTTAGCACAACATATTTTCTCTTTGTTGTGCTGAAGGGGAAAAAAAATGATTGTTTGATTTGTACAGTCTTGGGTATGCGTTACATTTATTATGGATGCCAGAAAATAATTGATTGCATTCATTATCATGACTTAATTTAAATGTTAAAGTAGCTAATTCTTTTAGTTTTCTGAAAAATATTTATATTGCATTGAAAATTAACAAATGACATGGGGTAGACTGCATTTGTTTCAGGCATCATTATTAATATTTTAGAATCACAAATTCATTGTTATTTTAAGTTAACTATAAAATAGTTTTAGATTTTTATAAAAATGGTAAATTTAGCAGAACTCCCCCCCCACCCAAATACATGGGGTGTTACTTCTGCAGGTACTGTAGATACTTGATAAACAGACTTTTATGCCTGTTTTGTGCAGTGTACACAGTGACTGTGGGTTTGTTGTTAAATTACGTTTTCTGTATAATTAAGTTACATTGGATTCATTATATCACATTTAACTACTCTTACGGTTCCTTTATGTAGTCTGCACATTACATTCCCATTATATCTGCACAGAACTGTTTTAATTGCTTCATATTCATAGCCTCATCAGTACATTTTTTTTTATTCTCCCATTACTTTTATTCTCCCATTACTGAGAAGTTTGCTGGACAGTTATACAATTCGTGTGGTTAAAACATATACTGCAAACGTATTCAGTATTTATTAGTCATTTAACAGCACCAGTGGTATAATTCAGCTACTGGTAATAATATGCAAGGTACCGATCCTAAATGTGATAGTGCTGCACATTATTATAATTCCAGCTAATGTTTGAAGGGACAAAAAGGAGCAATAATAAAAATGCTCTGATGTACTAAATCATTTTATTATTACACTGTTGTGTTTTATACCATTATAGCACCGATATTGTGTGTGTGAAAAATCTTCACAAGTGTTAAACAATTAAAAAGTCTATATGGTGTCGATCCAATGCTGAATGTGGGCACCTAACCAATGAAGAGCACAACAGATATTCGTAGCCACCGATCGGCGCCCATGTTTAGCTCAGGATCAAAAGTTTGCAGTAGATCAAAAGTTGACTTCAACTATGTGTTTAACATCTTTGTGGCGGTTATAATTATTGATAATAATAAGTGTCAGGTGTTGCCACAAAATAAAAAGTTCTGTTATATTTTTTTCAAAATCCTTCATTATATTCCTAAATGTAGCATTTTTTTTCTCCTACTCTAGTAAATGATACATTGGATGACATTTTTGATGCGTCCGAAGATGAAGATGAAAGTCAAGACATTGTAAATCAAGTACTGGATGAAATTGGCATTGAAATTTCTGGAAAGGTACATACTGACTTTGTTAAATCTACCTGTTTTTTATTTTGGAAAATATACTGCACACTGTTGCTTCTAATTGTTGTTGACAAAAATGCTCAAATTATTATAGAAATTATTTTTTGGCATATTAGACTTTTAAGTAAAAAATATGGCCATTAAAAAGTAATTTTCCTTATTTTGGCCTTCCTAAGGACTATAGTTAACCCAATAATGTAAATACTTAAAGTGATGGTAAACTTTCCCTTTTATAAAAACAGTTCTGCAATTTTGGTGATATTTTAAATGGAGTTTCATTCATCAGTTGTAATTAAGATGCACTATAACTTACTTTTTAATATAGATATAAAATTTAATTACCCGAGTTCCACCGCCAAATCAAAAGTCAATTTCTTTCTTAAGACACGATGAGTCCACGGATCAGCAATTACTGTTGGGAATATCACTCCTGGCCAGCAGAAGGAGGCAAAGAGCACCACAGCAAAGCTGTTAAGTATTACTTCCCTTCCCACAATCCCTAGTCATTCTCTTTGCCTTAGGTGCAAGGAAAAGGTGAAATGTTTAGGTGTCTGTTAAAGATTCTTCAATCAAGATTTTATTTTCTTCTGTTAAGTGTGATCAGTCCACGGGTCATCATTACTTCTGGGATATTACTCCTCCCCAACAGGAAGTGCAAGAGGATTCACCCAGCAGAGCTGCATATAGCTCCTCCCCTCTACGTCACTCCCAGTCATTCTCTTGCACCCAACGACTAGATAGGATGTGTGAGAGGACTATGGTGATTATACTTAGTTTTATATCTTCAATCAAAAGTTTGTTATTTTAAAATAGCACCGGAGTGTGTTATTACCTCTCTGGCAGAGTTTGAAGAAGAATCTACCAGAGTTTTTGCTATGATTTTAGCCGGAGTAGTTAAGATCATATTGCTGTTTCTCGGCCATCTGAGGAGAGGTAAACTTCAGATCAGGGGACAGCGGGCAGATGAATCTGCATAGAGGTATGTAGCAGCTTTTATTTTCTGACAATGGAATTGATGAGAAAATCCTGCCATACCGATATAATGTCATGTATGTATACTTTACACTTCAGTATTCTGGGGAATGGTACTTCACTAGAATTACACTGTAAGAATTACATAAAGCTGTTTAATAACTAGAAATTATGTTTAACGTTTTTGCTGGAATGTAAAATCGTTTTCATTTGCTGAGGTACTGAGTGAATAAATGTTTGGGCACTATTTTTCCACTTGGCAGTTGCTTAATCTTTTTTCTGACAGTTTCTGTTCTCTCTCACTGCTGTGTGTGAGGGGGAGGGGCCGTTTTTTGGCGCTTTTGCTACGCATCAAATATTTCAGTCAGCAGCTCATTGTATTTCCTGCATGATCCGGTTCATCTCTACAGAGCTCAGGGGTCTTCAAAACTTATTTTGAGGGAGGTAATTTCTCTCAGCAGAGCTGTGAGAATTATAGTTGACTGAGATAAAAAATGTTTATTCTGTAATTTGTTTCCTGCTCTCAGAATTTGTTATCTTTGCTAATGGGATTAAACCTTTGCTAAAGTTGGGTTGTTTACACTATAACTGTTTTCAATTTATTAATTTTCAACTGTCATAGATCTTCTGTGCTTCTTAAAGGCACAGTACGTTTTTAATATTATTCTAATTGAATTGTATTCCAAGTTGCAAGTTTATTTGCTAGTGTGTTAAACATGTCTGATTCAGAGGATGATACCTGTGTCATTTGTTGCAATGCCAAAGTGGAGCCCAATAGAAATTTATGTACTAACTGTATTGATGCTACTTTAAATAAAAGTCAATCTGTACAAATTGAACAAATTTCACCAAACAACGAGGGGAGAGTTATGCCGACTAACTCGCCTCACGTGTCAGTACCTGCATCTCCCGATCGGGAGGTGCGTGATATTGTAGCGCCGAGTACATCTGGGCGGCCATTACAAATCACATTACAGGATATGGCTACTGTTATGACTGAAGTTTTGGCTAAATTACCAGAACTAAGAGGTAAGCGTGATCACTCTGGGGTGAGAACAGAGTGCGCTGATAATATTAGGGCCATGTCAGACACTGCGTCACAGGTGGCAGAACATGAGGACGGAGAACTTCATTCTGTGGGTGACGGTTCTGATCCAAACAGACTGGATTCAGATATTTCAAATTTTAAATTTAAACTGGAAAACCTCCGTGTATTACTAGGGGAGGTGTTAGCGGCTCTGAATGATTGTAACACAGTTGCAATACCAGAGAAAATGTGTAGGTTGGATAAATATTTTGCGGTACCGGCGAGTACTGAGGTTTTTCCTATACCTAAGAGACTTACTGAAATTGTTACTAAGGAGTGGGATAGACCCGGTGTGCCGTTCTCACCCCCTCCGATATTTAGAAAAATGTTTCCAATAGACGCCACCACACGGGACTTATGGCAAACGGTCCCTAAGGTGGAGGGAGCAGTTTCTACTTTAGCTAAGCGTACCACTATCCCGGTGGAGGATAGCTGTGCTTTTTCAGATCCAATGGATAAAAAATTAGAGGGTTACCTTAAGAAAATGTTTGTTCAACAAGGTTTTATATTGCAACCCCTTGCATGCATTGCGCCGATCACGGCTGCAGCGGCATTCTGGATTGAGTCTCTGGAAGAGAACATTAGTTCAGCTACTCTGGACGACATTACGGACAGGCTTAGAGTCCTTAAACTAGCTAATTCATTCATTTCGGAGGCCGTAGTACATCTTACTAAACTTACGGCGAAGAATTCAGGATTCGCCATTCAGGAACGCAGGGCGCTGTGGCTAAAATCCTGGTCAGCTGATGTTACTTCTAAGTCTAAATTGCTTAATATACCTTTCAAAGGGCAGACCTTATTCGGGCCCGGGTTGAAAGAGATTATCGCTGACATTACAGGAGGTAAAGGCCATGCCCTGCCTCAGGACAAAGCCAAAGCTAAGGCTAGACAGTCTAATTTTCGTTCCTTTCGTAATTTCAAAGCTGGAGCAGCATCAACTTCCTCTGCACCAAGACAGGAAGGAGCTGTTGCTCGCTACAGACAAGGCTGGAAACCTAACCAGTCCTGGAACAAGGGCAAGCAGTCCAGGAAACCTGCTGCTGCCCCTAAAACAGCATGAATTGAGGGCCCCCGATCCGGGATCGGATCTAGTGGGGGGCAGACTTTCTCTCTTCGCCCAGGCTTGGGCAAGAGATGTCCAGGATCCCTGGGCGCTAGAGATAATATCTCAGGGATACCTTCTGGACTTCAAATACTCTCCTCCAAGAGAGAGATTTCATCTGTCAAGGTTGTCAACAATCCAGACAAAGAAAGAGGCGTTTCTACGCTGCGTACAAGAGCTCTTGTTAATGGGAGTAATCCATCCTGTTCCACGATCGGAACAGGGACAGGGGTTTTACTCAAATCTGTTTGTGGTTCCCAAAAAAGAGGGAACTTTCAGACCAATCCTGGACTTAAAGATCCTAAACAAATTCCTAAGAGTTCCATCGTTCAAGATGGAGACTATTCGGACAATTTTACCTATGATCCAAGAGGGTCAGTACATGACCACTGTAGATTTAAAAGATGCCTACCTTCACATACCGATTCACAAAGATCATTACCGGTACCTAAGGTTTGCCTTCCTAGACAGGCATTACCAGTTTGTGGCTCTTCCATTCGGATTGGCTACAGCTCCAAGAATCTTCACAAAGGTTCTGGGTGCTCTTCTGGCGGTACTAAGACCGCGGGGAATCTCGGTAGCTCCATACCTAGACGACATTCTAATTCAAGCTTCAAGCTTTCAAACTGCCAAGTCTCATACAGAGTTAGTACTGGCATTTCTAAGGTCACATGGATGGAAGGTGAACGAAAAGAAAAGTTCACTCGTTCCACTCACAAGAGTTCCCTTCCTGGGGACTCTTATAGATTCTGTAGAAATGAAGATTTACCTGACAGAGGACAGGCTAACAAGACTTCAAAGTGCTTGCCGCACCCTTCATTCCATTCAACACCCGTCAGTGGCTCAATGCATGGAGGTAATCGGCTTAATGGTAGCGGCAATGGACATAGTACCCTTTGCACGCTTACACCTCAGACCACTGCAACTGTGCATGCTAAGTCAGTGGAATGGGGATTACTCAGACTTATCCCCTTCTCTGAATCTGGATCAAGAGACCAGAAATTCTCTTCTATGGTGGCTTTCTCGGCCACATCTGTCCAGGGGGATGCCATTCAGCAGACCAGACTGGACAATTGTAACAACAGACGCCAGCCTTCTAGGTTGGGGTGCCGTCTGGAATTCTCTGAAGGCTCAGGGACAATGGAGTCAGGAGGAGAGTCTCCTGCCAATAAACATTCTGGAATTGAGAGCAGTTCTCAATGCCCTCCTGGCTTGGCCCCAGTTGACAACTCGGGGGTTCATCAGGTTTCAGTCGGACAACATCACGACTGTAGCTTACATCAACCATCAGGGAGGGACAAGAAGCTCCCTAGCTATGATGGAAGTATCAAAGATAATTCGCTGGGCAGAGTCTCACTCTTGCCACCTGTCAGCAATCCACATCCCGGGAGTGGAGAACTGGGAGGCGGATTTCTTAAGTCGTCAGTCTTTTCATCCGGGGGAGTGGGAACTCCATCCGGAGGTCTTTGCCCAAATACTTCGACGTTGGGGCAAACCAGAGATAGATCTCATGGCGTCTCGACAGAACGCCAAGCATCCTCGTTACGGGTCCAGATCCAGGGATCCAGGAGCAGTCCTGATAGATGCCCTGACAGCACCTTGGGACTTCAGGATGGCTTACGTGTTTCCACCCTTCCCGATGCTTCCTCGATTAATTGCCAGAATCAAACAAGAGAGAGCATCAGTGATTCTAATAGCTCCTGCGTGGCCACGCAGGACTTGGTATGCAGACCTGGTGGACATGTCATCCTGTCCACCTTGGTCTCTACCTCTGAAACAGGACCTTCTGATACAGGGTCCCTTCAAACATCAAAATCTAACTTCTCTGAAGCTGACTGCTTGGAAATTGAACGCTTGATTTTATCAAGACGTGGGTTTTCCGAGTCAGTTATTGATACCTTAATACAGGCTAGGAAGCCTGTTACCAGAAAGATTTACCATAAGATATGGCGTAAATACCTATATTGGTGTGAATCCAAAGGTTACTCTTGGAGTAAGGTTAGGATTCCTAGGATATTGTCTTTTCTACAAGAAGGTTTAGAAAAGGGTTTATCTGCTAGTTCATTAAAGGGACAGATCTCAGCTCTGTCCATTCTGTTACACAAACGTCTGTCAGAAGTTCCTGACGTCCAGGCTTTTTGTCAGGCTTTGGCCAGGATTAAGCCTGTGTTTAAAACTGTTGCTCCACCATGGAGTTTAAACCTTGTTCTTAATGTTTTACAGGGCGTTCCGTTTGAACCCCTTCATTCCATTGATATAAAGTTGTTATCTTGGAAAGTTCTATTTTTAATGGCTATTTCCTCGGCTCGAAGAGTCTCTGAATTATCAGCCTTACATTGTGATTCTCCTTATTTGATTTTTCATTCGGATAAGGTAGTTCTGCGTACTAAACCTGGGTTCTTACCTAAGGTAGTTACTAACAGGAATATCAATCAAGAGATTGTTGTTCCTTCCTTATGCCCAAATCCTTCTTCAAAGAAGGAACGTCTACTGCACAACCTGGATGTAGTCCGTGCTCTAAAATTTTACTTACAGGCAACTAAGGAATTTCGACAAACGTCTTCTCTGTTTGTCGTTTACTCTGGGCAGAGGAGAGGTCAAAAAGCTTCTGCTACCTCTCTTTCATTTTGGCTTCGTAGCATAATTCGTTTAGCTTATGAGACTGCTGGACAGCAGCCTCCTGAAAGAATTACAGCTCATTCTACTAGAGCTGTGGCTTCCACTTGGGCCTTCAAGAATGAGGCCTCTGTTGAGCAGATTTGCAAGGCTGCAACTTGGTCTTCGCTTCATACTTTTTCCAAATTTTACAAATTTGACACTTTTGCTTCATCGGAGGCTATTTTTGGGAGAAAGGTTCTTCAGGCAGTGGTTCCTTCTGTATAAAGAACCTGCCTATCCCTCCCGTCATCCGTGTACTTTTGCTTTGGTATTGGTATCCCAGAAGTAATGATGACCCGTGGACTGATCACACTTAACAGAAGAAAACATAATTTATGCTTACCTGATAAATTCCTTTCTTCTGTAGTGTGATCAGTCCACGGCCCGCCCTGTTTTTAAGGCAGGTAAATATTTTTTAATTTATACTCCAGTCACCACTTCACCCTTGGCTTTTCCTTTCTTGTTGGTCCTTGGTCGAATGACTGGGAGTGACGTAGAGGGGAGGAGCTATATGCAGCTCTGCTGGGTGAATCCTCTTGCACTTCCTGTTGGGGAGGAGTAATATCCCAGAAGTAATGATGACCTATGGACTGATCACACTACAGAAGAAAGGAATTTATCAGGTAAGCATAAATTATGTTATTTTGGAAGCCTGAGCAGGTTTGCTCTGTCCTTCCCCTTCAATTAGGGTTTAGCTGCATCCACGTTAGTCTCTTCAGTAAGGCTGTGGTAGCTTTAAAACAGTTAGGAACTTGTGGGGTGTGCTCCACTGCGCTTTACTAACAGTTTTGCTGCCCTTCTATAGTATGCCAGAGTAGGCTTACTCTGTTCATCATCTCATTCTCAGGGCTCTGTGAGGAGCGGTTTCCTCTCATTCCTGGTGCTGTCTCCCTTTCAGACAGGCAACGTTGCAGGTAAGTGCCGTTTTTTATTTCTTGCACAGAGATTTATGGCACTTAAGACTTGGGTCTGCATTTTACTCTGGGACAAAAATCTTCCTGTGTGAAGGATGATGTAGACAGCTTGGGGGGCACTTTGTGTGAACTGTTTGAGAGGTTTGTTAGTGGAAGGGATCTTACTCGCAAACGTTTGTTTTAACATATGTTTTGGTGGCTCAGTCAGAATCAGACTGTTTTAGGGGGTTCCTGTTGTTTTTTAACATGCAGTGTGCATTGCTACAGTAACCAGTGTGGCAGCCTATTGGTTTGACGCTTTGTCTGAGTCCCTGCAAGCTGAAACTCCTTTGGAGGAGATTCAGGATAGGATAAGAGCTTTAAAGTTAGCTAATTCCTTCATCACTGACGCTTCCTTGCAGGTCATCAAGTTGGGGGACAAAATATCTGGCTTTGCTATCTTGGCGCATAGAGCGCTATGGCTTAAATCTTAGTCTGCTGATGTTTCTTCCAAATCTATGCTTTTGGCAATTCCTTACAAGGGAAAGACATTGTTCGGGCTGGCTTCCCCGGCTTCTTCCAAACAGGAACAGTCTAAGCCCTGTTGGAAACCTGGTCAGTCTTGGAACAGGGGGAAGCAATCCAAGAAACACGCAGCTGAATCCAAGTAAGCATCAAGTGGGGGGTCAGGCTCTCTCAGTTAGCGCAGGCTTGGGAGCGAGATGTCCAAGACCCGTGGGCAGTCGACATTGTTTCTCAGGGATACAGGTTAGAGTTCAAAACCTTTCCTCTCAGAGGCAGGTTCCACCTCTCAAGATTATCTGTAGATAAAAAGAGAGGCGTTCTTGAAATGTATACAGGACCTTTCCCTCTTGGGAGTTATAGTGCCTGTCTCAAACCAGGAACAGGGTCTTGGGTTTTACTCAAACATGTTTGTGGTTCCCAAAAAAGAGGGAACATTCAGGCCCATTCTAGATTTAAAGCTTCTAAACAAGTTCTTCTGAGTATCGTCCTTTAAGATGGAGACTATCTGCTCCATTCTGCCTCTGATTCATGAAGGTCAATTCATGACAACCATAGATCTGAAGGATGCGTACCTGCATGTTCCCATTCACAAGGATCATCACAAATATCTAAGGTTTGTCTATCTAGACAAACATTTTCTATTTGTAGCGCTTCCGTTTGGCCTTGCCACAGCTCCCATAATTTTCTCAAAGGTCCTTGGAGCTCTATTGGCAATAATTTGATCTCGGAGAATTGCAGTAGCGCCTTATCTGGACGACATTCTGGTGCCATCTTTTCAACTAGCAGAATCTCATACAAGGATCTTGTTGGCGTTTCTTTGTTCCCACGGTTGGAAGATCAATCTGGGAAAAAGTTCTCTTGTTCCAACTACAAGAGTGACCTTCTTAGGAACCCTTATAGATTCTCTATCTATTAAAAATTTTCTGACGGAGGTCAAAAGAGCCAAATTTCTGTCCGCCTGTCTGTCCCTACAGTCGGCGACACGTCCATCTGTGGCCCAGTGCATGGAGGTAATCGGGTTGATGGTGGATTCCATGGACATAGTTCCGTTTGCTTGGTTCCATTTGAGACCTTTGCAGCTATGCATGCTCGCTCAGTGGAACGTGGATTATACAGATCTATCTCAGAGAATAGTTCTGGACCAATCAACAAGGGACTCTCTACCATGGTGGCTGTCTCAAGAACATCTGTCCTAGGGGACGTGTTTTCAGAGACCCTCTTGGGCAATTGTGACCACAGATGCCAGCCTGTTGGGTTGGGTAGCAGTCTGGGACTCGTTGAAGGCGCAGGGACTTTGGTCTTGGGAGAAATCTTCTCTCCCCATAAACATTCTGGAGTTGAGAGCGATCTTCAATGCCTTGATGGCTTGGCCACAGCTGGCCTTAGCCCGAGCCATCAGGTTCCAGACGGACAACATAACCTCAGTGGTCTTCATCAACCACCAAGGGAGAATTCGGAGTGTCCTATCCATGAAGGAGGTGGCACGTATCATCCAGTGTGCAGAAGCTCACAATTGCTCTCTGTCTGCCATTCACATCCCAGGAGGGGACAATTGGGAAGCAGATTTTCTGAGCAGGCAGATTTTCCATCCGGGGGGACTCCATCCGGAAGTGTTCTCCAGGCTAACAACCAAATGGGGGTTACCAGAATTGGATCTGATGGCGTCCCGTTAGAACACCAAGCTCCCAAAGTACGGCTAGACGTCGAGGGATACTCAAGCTTTTCTGATAGATGTCCTGGCAGTTCCTTGGAACTTCAGCCTGGCATATCTCTTTCCTCCATTTGCTCTGCTTCCATGAGTCATTGCTTGGATCAAACAGGAGAGGCATCTGTAATTCTTATAGCTCCTGCGTGGCCTCACAGGATCTGGCATGCAGATCTAGTAAAGATGTCGTCCCTTCCTCCATGGAAACTACCTCTCAGGAGGGACCCTTCCTTCATCCGAATCTCGTTTCTCTGAAGCTGACTGCTTGGAGATGAACGCTTGATTTTAGCCAAGCGCGGATATTCTGAAGCGGTCATTGAGACCATGGTTCAGACTCGTAAGCTTGTCACTAGGAAGATTTACCATAAGATATGGCGTAAATATCTTTATTGGTGTGAGTCTAAAGGATATTCTTGGAGCAAGGTTAGGATCCCAAGGATCTTGTATTTTCTCTAGGAAGGCCTTGAGAAGGGGTTATCAATCAGTATTCTTAAAGGTTTAGATTTCTGCTTTATCCATTCTGTTGCACAAGCGTCTGGCGGACGTGCCGGATGTCCAATCCTTTTGTCAGGCTCTGGTCAGAATCAGGCCTGTGTTTAAATCGGTTGCTCCACCTTGAAACCTTAGTTTGGTTCTTAAAGTTTTACAAAAGGCTCCGTTTGAGCCTATGCATTCCTTAGATATTAAGTTATTATCTTGGAAAGTTTTGTTTCTTGTTGCTATTTCTTCTGCTCGGGGGGTTTCTGAACTCTCCGCTTTGCAATGTGATTCTCCTTATCTTATATTTCATGCAGATAAGGCAGTTCTCCGTACCAAGTTTGGTTTTCTTCCAAAGGCTGTTTTGGACAGAAATATTAATCGGGAAATTGTTGTTCCTTCTCTCTGTCCTAATCCTTCTTTTTATAAAGAGCAGTTGTTGCACAACTTAGAATTTAAGAGCCCGCTCAACATCTATCTGCAGACTACAAAGGACTTTCGTCAGTCTTCTGCATTGTTTGTTTTTCTGGTAAACGTAAGGGTCAGAAAGCTACTGCCACTTCTCTTTCTCTCTCTGGTTGAGAAGTATTATTCATTTGGCATATGAGACTGCTGGACTGCAGCCTCCTGAGAGAATTACAGCTCATTCCACCAGTGCGGTGTCTTCCTCTTGGGCCTTCAAGAATGAGGCCTCTGTAGAACAGATCTGTAAGGCTGCAACTTGGTCTTCTTTGCACACTTTTTCTAAATTCTATAAATTTGACACATTTGCCTCGGCTGAGGCTTCTTTTGGGAGTAAGGTTCATGCGAGCTGTGATGCCTTCTGTTTAGGTTACCTGTCTTGTCCCTCCCTTATCTGTGTCCTCTAGCTTGGGTATTGATTCCCAACAGTAATCGCTGATCTGTGGACTCACCGTGTCTTAAGAAAGAAAGAAAACAAAATTTATGCTTACCTGATAAATTTATTTATTGACATGGTGAATCCACGGCTCTCCCTGTTTTTTTTTTCAGTTTTTGTTTATGTAAACCTCAGACACCTCTGCATCTTGTGTTACTTCCTTTCTCTACTTTTCCTTCGGTTGAATGACTGGGGGATGTGGGAAAGGAAGTGATACTTAACAGCTTTGCTGTGGTGCTCTTTGCCTCCTCCTGATGGCCAGGAGTAATATTCCCAACAGTAATTGCTGATCCGTGGACTCACCGTGTCAAGAAATAAATTAATTTATCAGGTAAGCATACATTTCCGTTTTTCTGTGAGCTAACGTTTTCAACTGTTCTCCAATCAGCACTCAAGCTACAACAAAAGTGCCATAAGGAGAGAGCACTAATTGAACAACAATTCAAACCGTTAGTTCACAGAAAACTTGACTTTTGAATTTTGCGGCAGAGCGTGGGGTATTTAAATTTCACATCTACATTAAATTAAAAAGTAAGGTATAGCATATCTTTACAACTGATTAATTAAACTCCATCTAAAATATCACTAACATTCCCAATCTATTTTTATAAAGGAGGAGAGTTTACCATCACTTTTAACGTGAAATCATTTAGATTTTACTAATTTTAAAATCAAATTAGTTTTTTACATTTTTCTCTAAACCCTGTGTCATTTTTTTGAACTAATTCATCTGTTTAGTTTTATGTAGTTTGTTTCAGTAGACCCTAGCAAGTGTGTTTTAACTTTTCAAGGTTAAGCAAACCAAAATTTAAAAAAAAAAAAGAGCAAGAAATAATAGCTAACACACCAATAAACATCTTAATGCATTGTATATGATCCTACTTAAATTGTTAAAATATAAAAATACAGTATATGTTTAAAAAATAAACCGCTTTAATTTAAAAAAAAAAAAAAGTGCATTATTTCACCTTAAATGGTGGTTACAGCTAAAAAGAAAAGTCCACCTTAAAATATATACATTTGTTCAAATAAATCCAAGGTGGAATATATACTAAATAAAGTGTTTTTGATGTCAAATATTGATTCCCTTTGCTTCCTTATTTTTGAACCACTGTTAAACAGTATGGACTTATTTTTTTTTATATGCTCCTTTAAACAAGCCCTTTTTTTATTTTATTTTTTATTTGTATGCTAACGTAATATTTGTGGGGTTTTTTTGGTTTTTTTTTCTACAGATGGCAAAAGCACCATCAGCAGCAAAAGGATTACCATCTGCACAAGCTTCAAAATCTTCAACTATTTCAGATGAAGAAATTGAGCGACAACTTAAAGCATTGGGTGTAGATTAACATTTTTCATTCTCAAGTCTGTGTGTGTATATATACGTATATATAACCAATATTCTTCTGGTGGAATCTATGTGAACTTGAATATAGCTACAACTAAAACCATTCAGGACCTGCTTTAAAGGAGTGATATATATTTTAAGAAGATACAAGAATCATCACGTGTATTTAATTTTTTTTTTTTCTAATGGACCGTTTCTGTGATATAAATTCTGTGTATAAAACACTAACCTTTGCATTCGAATTGCATTTTATCTGAAGCACTGCTTGAACCTAGAATTTCTAATCGGCTGTGAAGAGTGGATAAATACATAATAACAATATTACAATTACAAGTTGATGTGGGAGGAAAACAACAAACATGGTCTAGTTTAGAAAATGATCAGAAAATGATAGCATACTTTATTTCTCTGTGTCATAGAATATATGTGCATGTTAGCCTGGTCTCCTAAACTGCATGACTCCTGCATCAACACATTTCTTTGGGGATAATTGTTGGAAAATAATATTGCCTGTCTGCTCTTACAATTATGTAGTCTGTTTTACAGTTTAAGTTATTGATTCATGGCACCTTACTCAATATAGATTAGAGATTAAATATTGCTTGTATTAAAGTTTGTTTTGTATAAACTTCTTTTCATATAACACAGAATCAAGAATCTTTAATCCTCATACTATAGAATAACTGACTAGGAATATTTAAAATTTTGGGACTAAAATATTCTAAAATTATGTGGAATTAAAGTATATTGAATAGGAAAAAGGTACTTGGAGCAATCTTAAATTTGTTTAAATATTAGGTTATGTGTGGATACTGGTATTTTTTATAATTCTGTAAACCATTTCGCACATTACATGAAAATAAGATTTCATACCTTCTGAGTACATTCATCATTAGTTTGCTTTTATTTCCCTTGTTTTAAATAGTAGCTTGAAATTGCTTTTTTGCAAACTAAGCAAATGGAAAATCCTAATTTAATATACTTTTTATGTGACGTAAACCTCTCATTTGTGTGCCTTTGTAAATAAAAGCCTTATCATAACTTTGTACAACTGTCTAGTAATATTCATGGTTCTTGAATTTTAAGGTGTAAACATGTTTTTGAACTACATATTTTATAAAGAAGTGTTTCTTTAAGTGTAGCTAGTTATATGCAATTGATAAACAATAAAAATAATTTTTTATAGCTGCATGCATTTTCATTTAAATGATGCTAGAGGATCAGTGTATATAAAGTGTCGCTAGGTGTTTATAATGGAATTTGTTTAGCTTTCTTTCATGTAATTGGCAAGAGTCCATGAGCTAGTGACGTATGGGATATACAATCCTACCAGGAGGGGCAAAGTTTCCCAAACCTCAAAATGCCTATAAATACACCCCTCACCACACCCACATTTCAGTTTTACAAACTTTGCCTCCTATGGAGGTGGTGAAGTAAGTTTGTGCTTGATTTTTATTATTTCTTCTATGATTAGCAATTCTAAGCATTCTGAAGCCCAATTCTTCTCAGAGTACAGTGTTTGTCAGAGAGATGTGAAGAGAGTATCGCCTATTTGATTTTGTTTCCCTCGCGGGAAATCTTTTCAAGGGTTCTTTGTTATCGGTCGTAGGTATTCATCTCCTACCTCCCTTTTCGGATCGACAATATACTCATATACCATTACCTCTGCTGATAGCTTTCAGTACTGGTTTGGCTATCTGCTATATGTGGATGGGTGTCTTTCGGTAAGTATGTATCATTATTTAAGACACTCTCAGCTATCGTTTGGTGCTTTATGTATAAAGTTTTAAATATATGTATTTTACCTATATTTGCTATGAGTCAGGTCTATGTGTATTTCCCTTTGCAGTCTGGCAGTTTCGTTATGGGAATCATGTTTTAGGAAGTTGGTCTTACCTGGGTATAGTCTTTTTTTTTTTCAATTTGACTTGTTTTTTCTTTGAAAAACTTGTGGGCAAATTAGGCTCGTGAGGGCGCAAAATGCTGTTATTTATTGCTTCATTCTTGGCACGAGAATCTTTTTGGCGCGAATGTGCGTCTGTAATGTCGCAAGTTCGTAATTTCCTGCATCTTAGTTGACGCTAGGTTGTTTGGCGCAAAATTGTGTTTATGACGTGAGTTGCGTCGTTTCCGGATGTTTGTTGGCGCAAAAACATTTCTCAACTTCCTTTTGCGTTGTGCGTCATACTTGGCACCAAAGAATGTAGTTTTAATTTTACCTCACTTCCTATATGCTCCTTGCCTTCGTTATGCTCAGAGGGCTATGCTATTTGCTTTTTTTTTTTGCCAATTTTAGCATTTGCATTATTAACTATTCCTTAAACTGCTGTATGTGGAAATAAGATATTTCTGTTTAAATGTTTTTTTTTTCTTTTTTACATTTTACAAGATGTCTCAATATGATCCTGTCTCAGAAGCTGCTGTAGGAACCATGCTGCCTGAACACAGTTCTACCAAAGCTAATTGTATCTGTTGTAAGTTAGTGGAGATTATATCTCCAGCTGTAGTGTGTAAAAGTTGTCATGATAGAAACCTTTTCTGCATGCAAAAGTTTATTAGTGCTAGTACAGTATCTGTTGTTCCTTCAACATCTAAAGTACATGATATCCCTGTTTATATGAAAAAATATATTGCTGATGCAATGCAGAAGGCTATGACTGGTATACCGCCTTCAAATAAACGTAAAAGGTCTTTTAAAACTTCTCATATTACTGAAGAAATTTGTAATGACCGACAACATACTGATATATCCTCCTCTGATGAGGATCTCTCTGACTCAGAAGATCCTACTTCAGACATTGACACTGATAAATCAACTTATCTTTTTAATATTGAGTATATTCGTTCTTTGTTAAAAGAAGTGTTGATAACTTTGGATATTGAGGAGTCTGGTCCTCTTGATAATAAATCCAGTAAACGTTTAAATTCAGTCTATAAACCTCCTGAGGTTTTTCCTGTTCCTGATGCTATTTCTGATGTGATTGCTAAGGAATGGTCTAAGTCTGGTACTTATTTTGTTCCTTCAAGGTTTAAAAAGTTGTATCCTTTGCCAGTGGTTAAATTAGAGTTTTGGGAAAAAGTCCCTAAGGTTGATGGGGCTATTTCTACTCTTGCTAAACGTACTACTATTCCTATGGAAGATAGTACTTCTTTTAAGGATTCTTTAGATAGGAAGATCAAATCTTATCTACGGAAAGCTTATTTGCATTCTGGCTATATTCTCAGACCTTCCATTTCTATGGCTGATGTTGTGGCTGCATCAACTTTTTGGTTGGATAGCTTAGCACAATGGGTAAAAGACTCTGATTTGCTTAGCATTGTTTGTTTGCTTCAACATGCAAATCATTTTATCTGTGATGCTATTTTTTATATCAAGATTAATGTTAACTCTATGGCTAGAAGAGCTTTATGGCTCAAATCATGGAATGCTGACATGGTATCTAAATCTAGATTACTATCTCTATCATTCCAGGGTAATAATTTGTTTGGTTCCCAGTTGGATTCTATTATTTTCACTATTGCTGGGGGGAAGGGAGTTTTTTTTTTGCCTCAAGTTAAGGTCTAAGGGCAAATCTAAAGCTTCTAATCGGTTTTGTTCCTTTCGTCAGAATAGAGAACAGAAAACCACTCCTTCCTCTAAAGAATCTGACTCCAATTGGAAGCCATCCTCAAGTCCAAGTCCAAAACCAGCCCCCAAGACTGCATAAAGGTGCGGCCCTCAATCCAGTTCTGCTGGTGTAGGGGCTGATTGAAATTATTTCAAGACGTTTGGGCAAGTTCTATTCAGAATCATTGGATTCAGAATATTGTCTCACGGGTATCAAATAGGTTTCAGAATAAGACCTGTGAGAAGATATTTTTTCTCTCACGTTACAAGAAATCCTGTGAAAGCTCAGGCTTTTCTGAAGTGTGTTTCAGATCTAGAGCTTTCAGGAGTAATAGTACCAGTTCCAATTCTGGAACATGGTCTGGGTTTTTATTCATATCTATTCATTGTCCCGAAGAAGGAAAATTCTTTCAGACCAGTTCTGGATCTGAAGTTTTTGAATCAATTTGTAAGGGTCCCAACTTTCAAGATGGTGACTATAAGGACTATTTTGCCTTTTGTTTAGCAAGGTCATTACATGTCCTCAATAGACTTACAGGATGCGTATCTTCATATTCCGATTCGTCCAGACCACTATCGGTTTCTGAGATTCTCTTTTCTAGACAAGCATTACCAATTTGTTGCTCTTCCATTTGGCCTAGCAACAGCTCCAAGAATCTTTTCGAAGGTTCTCGGTGCCCTTCTATCTGTAATCAAAGAGCAGGGTATTGTGGTGTTTCCTTATTTGGACGATTTCTTGGTACTGGCTCAATCTTTTCATTTAGCCGAATCTCACACAAATCAACTTGTGTTGTTTCTTCAAAGACATGGTTGGAGGATCAATTTACCAAAGAGTTCCTTGATTCCTCAGACAAGAGTCACCTTTTTAGGTTTCCAGATAGATTCTGTGTCCATGACTCTGTCTTTAACAGACAAGAGACAAATTACATTTGTTTCTGCCTGTTGAAACCTTCAGTCTTGATCATTCCCTTCAGTGGCTATGTGCATGGAAGTTTTAGGTCTCATGACTGCAGCATCGGACGCAATCTTCTTTGCTCGTTTTCATATGAGACCTCTGCAGCTTTGCATGCTGAATCAATGGTGCAGGGATTATACTCAGATATCACAGTTGATATACTTAAATCCCAACATTCAACTCTCTCTGTCCTGGTGGTTGGACCATCATCGGATTCTTCAAGGGGCCTCTTTTGTTCGTCCTTCCTGGACTGTGATTTCAACAGATGCAAGTCTCACAGGTTGGGGTGCTGTCTGGGGGTCTCTGACAGCACAAGGAGTTTGGAATCCTCAAGAGGTGAGGTTACCAATCAATATTTTAGAACTCTGTGCAATTTTCAGGGCTCTTCAGGCTTACTCTGAAGCTACTAAAGATTTAATTCGTTTTCAGACAGACAATATCACAACTGTGGCATATGTCAATCATCAAGGGTAGACTCGCAGTCCTTTAGCGATGAAAGAAGTATCTTGGATACTTTCTTGGGCAGAATCCAACTCCTGTCTAATTTCTGCGATACATATCCCAGGTGTAGACAATTGGGAAGCGGATTGTCTCAGTCGTCAGTCTTTACATCCAGGGGAGTGGTTTCTCCATCCAGATGTATTTTGTCAGATTGTACAGATGTGGGGTCTCCCCAAAATAGATCTGATGGCTTCCCATCTAAACAAGAAGCTTCCCAGGTACCTTTCCAGGTACAGGGATCCTCAGGCAGAGATGGTGGATGCGTTAGCAGTTCCTTGGTTTTACCAACCTGCTTACATTTTTCCGCCTCTAGTTCTTCCAAGGGTGATCTCCAAGATCATATTGGAACAATCACATGTGTTTCTGATAGCACCAGCATGGCCTCACAGGTTTTAGTATGCAGATCTTGTCCAGATATCCAGTTGCCAACCTTGGCCACTTCCTTTAAGGCCAGACCTTCTGTCTCAAGGGCCGTTTTTCCATCAGGATCTCAAATCGCTAAATTTGAAGGTATGGAAATGAAATTCTTAGTACTTAGTCATAGAGGTTTCTCTGATTCAGTGATTAATACTAAGCTACAGGCTTGTAATTCTGTTTCAAGGAAGATTTATTATCGAGTTTGGTAAACCTATATTTCATGGTGTTTTTCTCATAAATGCTCTTGGCATTCTTTTAGGATTCCTAGAATTTTGCAGTTTCTTCAGGATAGTTTGGATAAAGGTTTATCTGCAAGTGCCTTGAAGGGACAAATCTCTGCTCTTTCTGTTTTATTTCATAGTAAGTCTGCTAAACTCCCTGATATTCACTGTTTTGTCCAGGCTTTTAACCTGTTGTTAAATTAATCTCTCCTCCTTGGAGTCTTAATTTGGTTTTGAAGGCTTTGCAGGCTCCTCCTTTTGAGCCTATGCATTCTTTGGATATTAACCTACTTTCTTGGAAAGAGTTGTTTCTTTTGGCAATTGTCTGCTCTCTCTTGTGAGTCTCCTTTTCTGATTTTCCATCAGGATAAGGCTGTTTTGCGGACTTCGTTTAAATGTCTTCATAAGGTTGTGAATTTTAACAACATTAGTAGGGAAATTGTTCCTTTCTTGTGTCCTAATCGCAAGAATACTCTTGAAAGATCTTTACATTCTTTGGATGTTGTAACAGCTTTGAAATATGTCGAAGCTACTAAAGATTTCAGGAAGACTTCTAGTCTATTTGTTGTTTTTTTTTTGGTCCTAGGAAAGGTCAGAAAGCCTCTGCCATTTCTTTGGCATCTTGGTTAAAGTTTTTGATTCACAAGGCTTATTTAGAGGCGGGACAGTCTCAGAGAATTTCAGCTCATTCTACTAGATCATTCGCCACTTCTTGGGCTTTTAAGAATGAAGCTTCGGTTGATCAGATTTGTAAAGCAGCAACTTGGTCTTCTTTGCATACATTTACTAAATTTTACCATTTTGATATATTTGCTTCTTCTGAAGCAGTCTTTGGTAGAAAAGTTCTTCAGGCAGCTGTCTCAGTTTGATTCTTCTGCTTATGATTTGTTTTTTTTTCTTGAAATTTATGTGAAATTTATGAGAGACTTATTTTTTTGTGGATTTAATTTTTTCAGCGCAAATAGCTGTTTTTATTTTATCCCTCCCTTTCTAATGAATCTTCTGTGGTCTTCAACATCTTGGGTATTTCTATCCCATACGTCACTAGCTCATGGACTCTTGCCAATTGCATGAAAGAAAACATAATTTATGTAAGAACTTACCTGATAAATTCATTTTTCATATTGGCAAGAGTCCATGAGGCCCACCCTTTTTATGGTGGTTTTGATTTTTGTATAAAAAGCACGATTTTATTCCCAGTTCCTCTTTTTGTGTGCTTTTTTACTCCTTTTTTCACCCCACTTCTTGGCTATTTGTTAAACTGAATTGTGGGTGTGGTGAGGGGTGTATGTATAGGCATTTTGAGGTTTGGAAAACTTTGCGCCTCCTGGTAGGATTGTATATCTCATATGTCACTAGCTCATGGACTCTTGCCAATATGAAATACATGAATTTATCAGGTAAGTTCTTACATAAATTAAGTTTTTATTCTAACTTTGGATAAATAAATGTTGAATCCAGCTCATAAACATTACATTGTATTATGGCCATACAGTTTTACATCTAGTTTGTTTGCTGTATTTTTCATTTTGTAACAGGTTTTTTTTGCAGGTGCTTGCAAATATGATGAAAATTTGAAGTAAATTGGTTGAGTACTTTGAAGTTAAGTGTTTTGAAAAATATTACCTTTAAATGTTAAAAAAAAAAGTAAAAAAATTAGAGCAACTTACCGCAAAATCCTGCTACACCAATCTTTTTAAAATGAGCAGTTTGTCAACATGTAAAGGTTTATAATTTCCTTATTTTGATATAAATGAAGATATGTTCAATAGCGTTTTTTGCAGCAGAGGGTAGTGGTAGTTTTTGTCCCGGATATTGGTCTGCGATTTAAAATTTGATTGTAAACAACAACTCTATATTATGGACTGTTTCCTCTGTACTTTTATAGTTTTGGGGCTCTTTAGTATTGTGCCCTGTAGGGATATTAAAGGGACATGATACCCACATTTTGAAACACTTGAAAGTGATGCAGCATAGCTGTAAAAAGCCGACTAGAAAATATCACCTGAACATCTCTATGTAAAAAAGAAAGATATTTTACTTTTAAAATGTCTTAAATATTCACACCCCATTGTAAAGGACTTTAAGCTGCCAATCAGTATGCCTGTCCCAGGACTTGCAAGGGAGCAGCGTGCCTCATGCACACTCATGCTATTTTCATATTCAGTTTAAAGAAGTTTACTATGAAATCTCAGGCAATTTACAGTAAAACAGTTCATGACCTCAGCACTGCTGATGCTGATTGGCTGCTGGTAATTTCTTCCTTTTTTTAACCTGCAGCTGGACAGTAACTGCAATAACTTTTACACAGCCCTTACTCTGGTGTCCTGAAGAAATTATGAGGTAAAATATTTTCCTTTTCCTTCCTAAGATAGGGAGAGTCCATGGCTTCATTCCTTACTGTTAGGAAATAGGCTTAAATATCCCTCCTACTTCCTCATTACCCCAGTCATTCTTTGCCTTTCATCACAGGAGGTGGCAGAGCAGTGTCAGAAGATTTGGAGAGTCCTGAAAGGGTATCTGCCCTACAAGATAGGACTGGAGTTTTAAGTAGTCATGTCAACCTTTCAGTAAGAGTATTGATGAAAGTTAAGGTCTGGAGATGCAGGGAAAGTTTTTCTGTGAAACCATCCAGACTACTGCTAACAGCTCCTAAGCAATCAGTGTTGACGAGTTTCACTACCTGCTTTCTCTCAAGCCCATGTCAGGAGCGCTGCTATAAGACTGTCACACTTGAGAGGCTGTGTTCTGTTCCACAGCATGGATCCTGAAGGTAATTGTTTAAATTTTTACACAAAATGCTATAACAGGGTCACAGTGTGGCTCCTTTATACCTTGATAGGATCCAGGGTTAATATCCTCTGAAGGGGGTTTATTGAACAGTTGGGGTTAATTAATCAGTGTATTAATTATTTACCTGCTGCTTTGTGTGATTTTTTTCCTGGGCTGATATACTGTGTGTTTTTGGCTGGAACAAACCGGTTTCACTTTCATTTTTGAAAGTGTGGCACAGCTTCTATTACTTGCTGTACTTGTAATAATAGGCAAGTCCTGTCTTACACTCCATGTGGGTCTATGTTCAATTACTCCATTCCGGTTGAGACTTGAACCTGAGGAGAGCATTTCCTCTGTTAACTGTCTGGGTCTAAGAGGTGGTGAGTGCACCAGCCATTGGGAGTATAAAGGTGCAGTTTTCTATAATAAAAAACGTTTTTATTTGTGTCCTTCTGTTGGTATATAAATAAAGAAAAAGAGAAAGTCTCAATCTATGTTATCACCTATAAAACATTCATATTAGCCAATAATAACACTTTATATCCTGCAAGGGCAAATGCTCTTCACATCTAAAAATGTGTGCTTTAACTAATTAATATAGTTGCTTTGCAACTCCTCGCAGTCCAGGGGGCAGACCAATATAATGCCCTATATGAGTCCCAGTTTGTAAAGGCAAAAAGTCCTGAGTAAATATAACCCAAAAGTGGTGCTCATATGCTCATATACAAATATTCCTGTTACCCGGTGCTCCTCTTGCAGATATCAACGTACAGCATCAGAGGCAAGGTACACAAACTAGACAGTCCCCATATAAGGCTAGTATCACTCACCGGCTGCCGTGCTTTACCGGGTACCGACCCGTCCACCATCCGCGGAATAAGCTTCTTCTCCGGCAGCCTGGGAGTTTCCAAATCTTGAGCGCGCTTTACCGGGCACCAGCCCGTCCACCATTTGCGGAACAAACGCCGTCTCCAACCGCCTGACAGTGCCTGAGACTTGGGTGTGTCTCAATCCTCCTTGCGGATTGGTCCTTGTAGGAAGCCGAGCCTCTGATGTGATTCCACTGATCCGGAGGAAGTTTCCACAGCAGACTCCGCAATCCAGTGCGGCTGTTTATCTCCGGTGTTATATACAAAAAGTGATCGTGAACTGCACCGGGTGTAGGGAATCTTTAGCCTTTGGGTAAAACACTGTGTCTTTGAATCGGCTATATCCTTGGTCCGCTTTTCCAACAGGCAGTGCAGTTAGGTGCCTAGCAGTGGCAAAAGAGAGTCCAAAAAGAGAAAAGATTTGCCAGGCACCTCAAATTTTAAAAATTAATAAACTTTATTGTGACAAAGTTAAAACATGGAGAGAGAGGGGATAAGACACCCCTAAAGTTAAACAGACTGACATGTTTCGGCACAGAACGCCGTAATCATAGTCCCTCAAACCGGTTTCACTTTCATTTTTGAAAGTGTTGCACAGCTTCTATTACTTGCTGTACTTGTAATAATAGGCAAGTCCTGTCTTACACTCCATGTGGGTCTATGTTCAATTACTCCATTCCGATTGAGACTTGAACCTGAGGAGAGCATTTCCTCTGTTAACTGTCTGGGTCTAAGAGGTGGTGAGTGCACCAGCCATTGGGAGTATAAAGGTGCAGTTTTCTATAATAAAAAACGTTTTTATTTGTGTCCTTCTGTTGGTATAACCTGAGCTATGTAGGACTCTTACATGTTAGAAGGTACACCTGTACTAAATCATACCTGTTTATATTGTGAGGAAGCCGTGGTTTTCCTGCCCACTCAATTATGTTCCACATGCTTTAACACCGTTATAAAGTCTAAGAAGGGAGACAAGCCTGCTAAGGCTCAAAGTCCCTCTGAGCCGTCTACCTCTCAGGACCCAGCGTCCCATGAGATTACTACCCTTGTTACATTATCCACTCCACATGCACTTTGCCACGCAGTTACAAACGGGGGTGTCTGCGGCCCTCAGTGCATTACCTCGCTCTAACAAACGCAATAGAAAGGTTAAACATAGCTCTCCTGACCCGGAGTCATCTAAATATTTATCGGATTTAGCTATTATGTCCCAGTTATCCGATGATGAGTTAACCTCTGTTGCCTCAGAGGGTGAACTTTCTGGGTCGGAGTCCTTAGCGTCTAAGCCTCCTGCTGCAGAGGAACCGTCCTTTAGATTTAAAAATTGAGCACTTGCATTTTTTATTAAAGGAGGTTCTGCCTACGTTAAAGGTTCCAGAGGCCACGCTGCCTAAAGAACCTATGATACCTAAATTAGACAGAGTTTACGAAGACAGGAAAGTACCTTTGACTTTTTCTGTGCCGGTTAAGATGGCAAACATTATTAAGAACAAATGGGAAAGAATTGGTTCTTCCCTTTCCCCCTTGTCTACTTTTAAAAAGTTGTTCCCGGTGCCAGACTCTCAACTGGATTTGTGGGGCTCCATTCCTAAGGTGGATGGTGCTATCTCTACGTTTGCTAAATGTACGACTATACCTCTTAAGGATAGTTCTTCATTTAGAGAGCCGATGAATACGAAAATAGAAACCTTTCTGAGAAAGATGTCTCAACACACTGGATTTTTGTTTCAACTGGCGGCTGCTGTTGCCAAGGTTGCTGGAGAGACTGCCTACAGGTGTGACTCTTTTTCAGAACGCATTGAGGTGGAGTCTCCCCTCGAGAATATTCAAGACAGAATTAGAGCTCTGAGAATTGCTAATTCTTTTATCTGTGATGCGAACATGCAAATTAATTGCATAAATGCAAATCCTCTTACTTTGCAGTCCTAGCCCGCTGGACGCTCTGGTTGAAGTCTTGGTC